>NC_085866.1:47459142-47461642 GCF_034702125.1 Engraulis encrasicolus | reverse complement strand
TGCTGGCTGTCAGGAGCAAGGCCCAGGTGGGCTCGCCGTTAGCCTTGCCGTGGCCAAACACCTGCAACACAGAGTGATGCTCAAGCACATGGTACACTTGGCAGTGGCCATCAACACTTAGAGGGTAGCAGGACCAGGAGAACTATGACTGTTACATTCAACCCTCCAAGTGGCCAAACACCTGTAAACCCGACAACAGTGATCAGTGATCAATCAGGCACATGGAACCTTTTGCAGTGTTCACTCAACACTTAGAGAGCAGTCAGACCAAGGAGAAGAGTGTTAACTTCAACTCTCTAAAGGGATGAATCACAATATAGTGTGCAGGAAGGTCAGGAAGGACGGGTAAGTTCCGTGTTTACCTTGCTGTGGTCAAACACCCGCAACAGTAGCAACAGAGAATGATCTGCCAGACCAGTACATTTAGAAATGTTCATTCAACAACAGGGTAACAGAGAGAAGTTACATGGTATCTAATGGGTTAAAAGGGGGTAATTACAAAGTAAATACAATGTAATACACATATCTCAGGAAACACTATAAAACTACTGTGTAATTTCAGGGTAACAACCAGGTAACAGAGAGAAGTTACCTGTTAGATACCATCTAACTTCTTTTTGTTACCCTGTTGTTACCCAGAAAATACACAGTGATTTCTGTACCGTAAAAGCAATTACATGAAATTTACTTTGTAATTACCTCCTCTTTACCCGTTAGATACCATGTAACTTCTCACTGTAACCCTGTTGTTACCCAGATAGTACAGTAATTACTGTACCGTAAAAGAAAGCATTACCATAACCTGAACTCTCTAAAGTGATGAATTACACTTTACTAAGCTGCAAGGTTAGGGATGACAGCTGGCCTCCAGGTAAAGGACAGTGTGCTTTTCTCCATGCGCTTAAACTTTGCATGTCTCATGTAATTGAAAGACAAATGGTGGTGTGAAGAAATATATGAATTCATTAATTCATTCCGCATTTGGTGAGTACAGCAGGACCAATTCTTAGGGTGTCTAATGAAACTGTCCATCCATGTATGGAATTGACACTACCAGAATGTACTGTGCAGGCAGGAAGGCGGCGGGTGGCCCTGACCCACTGGCATGGCACAATGTGGTGGTGGTGGGTTCAGTGTGGGGGCTCCTATACACAGCACAACTGTCACTGCAACAGGGAGGTGGGTTGGTGGTATGCTGAGCTAAGCAAGAAAAATGACCAAGGGCACATGGGCTGGCCACACGTGTGCATGCCAAACGGTGGCCAAGGACACATACAGTACAGTACAGTACAGTACATGTGGACCTGATGCACACAACCTTCCTCTGTTTTTGTCCCACGAGTGCAGAGCACACAGCTACTGTACATAAGCTCTCACATAGGCAGACGCACTAGCATGGAAGCATCCACATACAAAATGAAATACACACACACACATGCGTGCACGTCCGCACGCCAAAACACAGATACACAAATAATGAAATACAGCAACCCAGAAACACTAACCCTGAGGAAGGGTATGATGCCGTCTCGGGCTATGGCCTGCATCAGACGCGGCGCTCCCGTGAGACTCTGAAGTCCCGCCCCACAGGTGGAGAAGAAAGAGCCAATCACAATGACCCATGGAGACGGCCAAGCTAACGTACCAATCACAAGATTTCCTTCGACACCTTCACCAAACCTGTAACCACCAAGCATTATCTGGTTATTGCCTTGTTAAAATACAACATAACATAACATAACATAACATAACATAACATAACATAACATAACATAACATAACATAACATAACATAACACAATATAACATAACATAACATAACATAACATAACATAATATAATATAATATAATATAATACAATATAATATAATATAATATAATATAATATAATATAATATAATATTTCATTACATATAATATTAACATCTTATGAAGTATATGAACACTTGTGACAGCATGTTACATGAACAACAAAAAACTAGCTGCTCAATAAAACACTGAAGCAAAGTGAGCTTGGAGCACGGTGGAGCGGGATAGACAGACTAATCAATGAACAATTTGCAAACAAACTCTGGATCAAATGCGGTAATCCACTTACTTATCTCGGAGCACAATCCCCTCCACACAGGCTCCAAACAGAATCACACAGGAGATGTCTGTATTAGCGGGTAAAGGACTGAAGTAACACAATATATCGCACAACAGAATGGGAAATGCTATGAATAATACCCTTTCAAATGTAAATGTTCCACTTCAAATATATCATATATATCACAGACACACAAAATAAAGCTACCGTATGTCCTAACAGCACACCAAGTCTAATTTTGTGACTAATGCATTTATATTACATGGGCCTAGATTAGCTGCATAGAAATTCATGCATATACCAGTCTGGTCAACCTGATTATTCTCTGCCTGTATGACCTTTCAAGTAAGACATCTGTCACCATTGAAATCTACTCATATTCTCACACCTCATGAGAATCTTTGGTGTGA
>NC_085866.1:47439142-47456642 GCF_034702125.1 Engraulis encrasicolus | reverse complement strand
AGTGCATGCACACACGCACGCACAAGCACACGCACATACACGACATTCTCATATTTTTCTCCTCTCTCTCTCTAACTCTCATTCACACACACACACACACACACACACACACACACACACACACACACACACACACACACACACACACACACACACACACACACACACACACACACACACACACACACACACACACACACACACACACACACACACAAAGCACCACAAGAATTTTAATTAGGGCAGTGACTATTCAAGCAGATAGGCATTTTTAAATTAATTTGTTGTTTCTCTTCTTTAAAGAATCATTCGTGCTAATACTGTAAACACTCTGCAATTATGTCAAATCCTTTTTGCTGTGACTAATATTATTCTGGTTCTACACAATTCAAACGTGTGTGATGTGATCAAATGATACATGATATGAATATGTAGTTTGTGCATTTGTAAATGCATCTGTAAATCAGTCTGTAACATCCTTGAAAGACATTTGGTAAGTACACAATATACTGTATGCTGTGTGTACATAGATACAAATGATTACATGTTGTGCAGGTGTGGGATACTGTATGTTGAGGCTATATTATTACAAAGAAAATGTGTCTGATAATTCATGATGAATTTCCTCAAAATAAAAACATGCACTCAATTAGCATAAAATAATATGTACTTCAAAATATGCTGAACAACTTGTACAGGGGTATTTAACCCCTTAAAACACGGCATTATAAATTAGCTGTTACCAGAATGGCAATGAATGACCAAGTCGTAATGCATAACTAAAGGCCCTTTGCACCTAGTAGTGTGATAGTAGTGTAGTACTATAGTAGTTAACTTTCAATGTCTATTACAGCGTGCCACAGGAGGTATGGTGTGCATTAAGGGGCTACACAAGAGTGAAAGTTTGGTAGGTGTGCTTAGTTTTCTTAGAAGCACATTCCCCACTAGGCTATGACCTGTCTAATGGAATGGTAATAAAGCTGCACTTGAAATTAATTTTGTAGCGTTGATGAAAAGCTATAAGAAAAATATTCTACACTGAAAAAAATAGACTTTAAAATGCAAATAATTGAGAGCAAAAACTCAAGGAATGTGCAAAGAAAATGAACCTGTTGAACCAATAATGAAATACAGTGTTGAGTGCTAAAATAAATCATGCTGTGAATGTACTGTAAGTCTACCACATTTCCCCCCTTTTCTCTGGATTTTATTTATGACTGCACATCACCAATACCTGGTAACCAGAGGCGCATGGGAACTTAATTCATTGTTAAATGTAACACAAATAATTGGGGTTGCATCTACGCACTGCAGCTGCCTTATCCTGCTAGTGAGCTAAGGGCTAGTGATAGCTGTTGCAGTGCTTGCCACTCCAAACATAATATTACATGTGTATTGCAGCAGCCTTGTTGACAGTAGATCACTCTCCAACAACACTGAAATACATTACTGGCAAGTCTCAGCAAACCCTCGGCTAAATTTATTAGACATGATAAAATTGTTTTACAACATGGTATTGTGAATGCTACTCTGCGTATGGTGATTATAATCTAAATGGGCAATTGGACATCTACAGACAAGAACAACACTGTATTTCAGACCATTAACTTCCTGCAATTACCTGCATATTTCACAGGAAATTATCAGTTATGTATGCAAACTGAGCCGTCACTACCTCATACAACAGAGGGATTATGCAAAAAACACATGTGAAATTGTAAGAAACACGTGATCGAATCCCTGTCAGGTTTATTGTCACAACCACCACCACCACCACCACCATCATTATCATCAACACTATGAAGGTAGTTTACTCAGTAGTGCCTTGGTGCCTGTGCCATCATCACTTACCTTTGTGCAATGGGTGTTTGTACTCTAATGCGTACTGGCCTGATGCCTCTACTGTTCATAAGTACCCTAGTGTGTCCCCGGTAGCTCTACTGTGTTCTGGTGGCTGCACTGACCATGTTTTTTTTATTACAAGGAGCCTTTATTGACTGTAGGTTTCATCATAAGTGCCTTTGGGCGCCCTTGGTGGCTGTGCTGTGCGCTGGTGACTGTACTGTTGATTGGTTTTTATCATGTGTCCTTGTGTGCCCTCAGCAGCTCTACTGTGTTATACTGACCATTGCTATCATATATACCTTTGCATCCCTTGGGTGGCTGCACTATGATCAGGTGCGTCTCCTGACCATTGTTTTCATTAAAAAACATGCACTGACTAGGCATTCTTTTTGTGTTATTCTTATTTTTTAATGCCAGCTGTGCTGTGTTCTGATACGTGTACTGACTATTGGTTTCATACATGCCCTTGTGTGCCCTGGGTTGCTGCACTGTGCTCTGGCGAATGTACTGACCATTGTTTTCATTAGAAGGTGCCTGCCCTGACTATAAGTTTCGTCATTAGTGTCATTGTGTGCAATGCGTAGCTGTACTGTGCTGTGCTGTCTGTACCGTTCATTAGCTCCATTATAGGTGTCCTTGTGCGCCCTGAGTAAGCTGTGCTGTGTTCTGCTGCCTGTTTGACCATTGGTTTCATATACTGTAGTACGTGTTCCACTGCATGCCCTGTGTTTCTGCACTGTGTGCTGGAGAGTGTACTGCGTGTTGTTTTCATTACATGGTGCCTGAACTAAAATCACTGTCACTGTCACTGTTTGTGCTGTGTAGCGGTGCTGTTGGCGGAGGTACTGACCTGTGACGGAGGGGAAGTAGATGCCGACCAGTAGCGCCCAGAAGGTCGAGACGTCGGCCTGGACGAAACGGTTAATGTTAGTTATGGGGGAGTCGGAATCAGCCACCGATGGAACCCCCCGCTTCTCAACGAGATCACCCTTTTGTAGGTAGGTGCCGAAAAGATTGTCTGCGGTTACATAAAAAACATGAATGGTTGAATCAATCAATGGCATCTAAAGAAATGACAGTAGGCCTACATAAATGAACTCCATCCAAATGGATCGTATCAGGTGTGTGAGACATTTATAATGGAGGAGGGAAAGAGCGTAATCCCCAAACACATGTCATTGCAGTGCATTATGGGATTACCAGCAACACAACATCAACATCACATCTGTCTAATCCAACTGGCCATCAGCATCTCATTTAGCATATTAATAATATAGCATGTTAATAATAATAATAATAATAATAATAATAATAATAATAATAATAATAATAATAGCATATTAAATAGCCAGAGACATGTTGTTAAGCATGCTTAACTCCAGCGCACGGTATAATAAAAATGTGTCATCCACAAGTTGGCTGTGTGAAGCTTGAGATTTGAAGACTCCCAATAATACACAAAGTTAAAGAAGTAATTTCAGAAGATATGCCAGCTGGTGAATTTAAAGCTGTTTGTACTACTGGTTTCAACTTTGTCAGGACTCACTAAACGGTGTAGAACGCATAGTGGGCTGTTTTTTGCATCTTTGGGAATAAATACGATTACCACAGACCAAAATCACGTCAATCGAAAATCTTTTGAGAACTTGATGATACTGTGTTAGCAAAATTAGCCATGTTACATGTTGGATAATAATTCCTAAACATGCAAAGAAAAAAACAGCCCAATATGCTTTCAACTCCAGCTAATCCATTTAATAACAAATCCAAACAGCTGGAATAGGGACCAATTTCCCTCTGGATTAATAAAAGTACTCTATTCTACAATTCTCTTCTTACCGGCCAGGATGCCGCTGGTGACTCCTGGGATGCCCTGGATGATGCTGATGTTGTTGTTGGTGAAGTACTCGTCGCAGGTGGCGTTGAGGAACTCGGAGTCGCAGAACATCTTCCAGAGCTTTGTGGTGATGGTGCCATTGCCCATCTCAATGGTCTTGGCACACACATCAAAGCCCTTTGACAGCAGAGACCTGTTCCCCAGCACACACACTCTGCGGAAGAAACAAAGAGAGAGAAGAGGGTTGTGAAATGCGTCGTTATTGGTAGATATTCTTCTAGGAATCTACCAAATCTACCACAAAAAAATCTACCAAAAGCAGTGAACCAACAGCTCTCAATCATATTTTTAAACCAAATTTGACTAGATTACAATATATTACATTCAAATTAATTTGCATCACACATATAAATACAGGGTAGGAAATGCAATTTAGCATAAGAAGTCATCAGAAGTGCAAATAGCAAGCATGTCATTTGTACAGTTTAAATACAGTATTTACATGTTAAATGCAGTTACTTACAGTACAGTTATTGCAGTAATGGTGGGAATTTGTACAGTATGTGCAGAATATCAGATAAATTACAATAGACACACACTGTTTCCGAATGTCCAGTGTTCTAGCCTTGATAGGTCGTGAAACGCCTAGTGATTGGATACTTTGCGGAGTTCACCAAAGAATAAGCAATCACTGGGCGTTTCACATCGTAGCCAGGCTAGAACACTGGGCATTGGGAAACAGTGAAAGAGTACGATGAGCTCATGACAACTTACGGGAAAAAGGGCGGCTCGACGGCGGACTTGATGACTCCGGCGTACACGGCGAGGATGGAGAAGATGACACAGGCCAGGAAGAGCAGCGCCAGCTTGTTGACGTACTTGACGCCCACAAACACCACCAGCGACATGAGGGACAGCACGATGGTGCCGTACACGCGCATGTTGTTCAGCAGCGCCGCCTCAGCCTCAGGCCCCTCCAAGCCCTCCATCTTGAAGATGGCCGCTGCCGGCACTATGTAGATCTGCAGAGGGAAGATAATGTGTAGTGTGTGTTTTATTGAGAGTGACAGAAGAGCAGAATGAAGAGAGATGAGAAAGGAAAGAATAGTAGAGGGAAAATTGAGGGAAGTGGTGGTGATGGAGGGGTGCACAACAAAGAGAGATGAAGATGTGTGTGTGGGGGAGGTTGGTGGGGAGTGGGGTGGGGTGGGGTGAGAGTGACAGACACAGAAGAGAGAGGGACACAGCCCGAACAGAAGATGAGAAAGAAAGAATGGTAGAGATACGGTACGAGGAGTAGTTGATTAAAAGGGAGAGCAGAATGACGGAGTGGGGCACAAAGTGTGTGTGTGCGTGCGTGCGTGCGTGTGTGTCCGTTTGCAGTTGAACGTGACAGACAGAGAAAGCACCATGGGACAGAGAGAACAGGAAGTGAGAAAGCGAGAAGAGAAAGAATGAGAGAGATGGTAAGGGAGGAAGAGTTGGAAAGGGAAGATGGGATGAGCGGGCAATAAATGAAATATAGAGGGGCAACAGACAGGCACTCAGTGTCCTTAACTTTCACTGTGAATCAAACAGTGTGATGCAACTGGGGGCGTTGAAGTGTGTGTGTGTGTGTGTGTGTGTGTGTGTGTGTGTGTGTGTGTGTGTGTGTGTGTGTGTGTGTGTGTGTGTGTGTGTGTGTGTGTGATGTGTGTGCGTGCATGCGTGCCTGTACTGTACGTGTGTGTGTGTGTGTGTGTGTGTGTGTGTGTGTGTGTGTGTGTGTGTGTGTGTGTGTGTGTGTGTGTGTGTGTGTGTGTGTGTGTGTGTGCGACACATGTGTGTGATATTGGGGGTGGGGGTGGGATTGGGGGTGGGATTGAGTCACCAGGGCCCCAGGTATGAGGGCCCCATAGGGTGTCATATTTCCCCACCTATGTGAACCAAGATGGAGGGCATCCATGGGAGCTGGCTGTACACAGGGCCCAGAATTTGGTGCTACGGCCCTGCCCTGGATACACCTTTTTACTCATGGACCCTGTTATACGTTTGGTGTTACCAGAATGGCAATGACCAAGTCATAGCTGCATTACTAAAGGATCTGTGTAGTAGTGGTCGTAGTAGTTGTAGTAGTAGTAATAGTAGTGGTGTAGTGCAATGGTAGCAAAGTCTTGTTCTCGAGGAGGAACAAAACCATCTCTATTATTTACCAGCAGGATCTCAATGCAGCCGAGGATGTACATGGCTCCAGCAAAGGTGGTGCCCAGGTAGAAGCAGATCCCCACCGCACCCCCGAACTCAGGACCCAGGGAACGCGAAATCATGTAGTAAGACCCTCCAGCTGTATGTATGTCACACACACACACACACACACACACACACACACACACACACACACACACACACACACACACACACACACACACATTACCTACAGTAATTTACCACGCATGGAATGCCAAATTCATCATTTGTGTGTGTGTGTGTCACACACACACACAAATGATGAATTTGGCATTCCATGCGTGGTAAATTACTGTAGGCCTATGCTTGTTTTGCAAATAAACACATGTATCTGAAGCGAGTTGACTAGTATTGACTGCAATTTACACTCATTCAACACTGTATCACTCTAGTGTTTGGTGTTTAGCCAGGCTGTGCCCTCAGTGACTCAACACTTTCAGCGTTGCAATAGATTAGAACGTCGATGATAATCAGGCAAATTTCACTTTGAGATGCCTTTAGCAATTGTAGTAGTGACACGGCAAATGTAAATGTATAGGTAATGTGCAGTCATCATGAGGACGGTTCGTCGTGGTTGTAGGAAATAGCAAGGTCAAGGTTAGCGCACCAACCCTTCAGCAGAGAGCAGAGCAGGCCTCGGCGGGCCACAAATGTACCGGGCCTCGTCTGGGAGACTCGAAGCTAACCGTCTGGAAAGAACAACCAGACAGCATTGCTGCCTGAGACGAGAGTAGACCGTTCCCCTGAGGGACTTCGAGGGGAATAAACAGCCTAGCTGTCACATTCACAAAACACTTACCCGGTACGACTCCATTAGTGGCAATGGCGCTCATTGAGATTGCGGTCAACATGGTCTGGAATGAGAAAGACATGAAAAGGTGAGTTGACAATAGGAAACATTGTATAGTAAGCTAAATACAAATATCTACATTAGCGTACTGCAGTAATTTATCAGGGAATCGGGAGGATAAGTAGGCCTACGATATTCCGTATCACCAGAATGTAGGCTCAACATTTTACGTAAATGACTTCTCTAGCTGTCGGCTACGCATCGAGCCATCACACTATTGTGCAGAGGAGAGATTTCTCAGAACATGCTTCTCTTCCGGACATTTTAAAGCCAAAAGTAAAGCGCTTAAAAAATTAAAAACGGACTTTTAAGACTCGCACTTTTTATTTGATAATGTGCGAAAACGTTGGCGACTTGAGAGCCGCGCTCGTGCGCGTGTCTCGACAGACTGACTGACCATGCTAACTTTCGACTTGCTGTCACACACACGAAACGCTAGGCAACTCCAGAAGTTGAGGATCACATCTCGGTCTATACTTGAAACGCACTGGCAAGGTAAGTCCGTTGTCACACTACCGTTTTAGTAGGCCTACTTAGCCTATTAACAATGAAAGAGCTAGCATGGCTTGTAATGAAAACTGTGCTTGAATGTCCTAGCCTAGGCCTATTTGACGTAATGACAATAAGCATCGCCTTGTTTCCTTTATTATTATTATTTTTTTTTTTACATTTCAGAAGAAAGCTCTCTATATTTGTTTGTGCACCTCTGGAAGTACAGTATATCCCTTCACAAAGTTTGCCAATTTAAGTGCCTGGTTTGAAATGTAGTTTGAGGCTTTGTGTGAGGTCAATTGGGTGCGGAGGGAATTAAGTAGGATTTACAGCAGAGGGATGGACAAGTGATGATAGCCAACAGAATAATATGGACGTGACACTTTTTTAACGGCTAATATAGTGGAGGAGGATAAAAGAAAAAGGGAAAAAAGAGTATGTGAGTCATTTCATTGGCACATTGTTTAACACCTTGAGAGAGAGAGAGAGAGAGTCAGAGAGAGAGAGAGAGAGAGAGAGAGAGAGAGAGAGGGGGGAAAGTTAAGCACAGTGTTATGGTGGCCGCTGTCCAGGGTACTGAAATGCTAGCTGTGACGCACTGTCACTACAGCCCACATAACAGACTGTTCCAAATGGGCCAGCAATCCTCTTTATCTCGGCAGGACATAAATATCCCAACAACTATTAAATATTCCTTTTCAGCTCCACACAGCCCTGCAGTACATGGTGGTGTTTTTGTGAGAGAGGTGGTGGAATGCCAGAGTGAAAGAGGAAGGAAAGGATACGATGGAGGGAGGGGGAAATGATGGTGAGAACAAGTGAAAGTGCAGGAAGCATGAGAGGCAGAGGCAATATCTGCAGGGGTGCCGTGAGGACTGGCATATTCATAAAATCCCACACATATCCCGGCATAGAGGACATGTCTGTCTGTGTCTGTGTCTCTGCTCACACAAAACTGCAGGGTGGCAGACGTGGCAGAGTGCACATATTGAAGGGCACCGCAGAGTTTAATCTTGGAGGATTGGGGGGTGGTTTGTGACACTGCTGGGTGAAAGCCGTGACTGTATAAATTGAAAGGAGGTGTAGCTATCAGCAGAAGCAAAGGGTGTCTGCCTGCGCATAGGTGTGCCTGTCATGCCTGCTCTGAGCATAACTCTCAAACCATTTGACAGTTTGACCTTTAAATTCAGAAAGGATCTTGGGTGTGTGAAATGGGTGCCCGTGGTGACAAGTCGAGACCTTTTTTTGGAATGCACCTTGCCTATGACATGAGTGAGCACAGTACCACATTTTTAAATGCTGTACGCATGTTCATACAATATAAGAAGCACTCTGTAGTGTTTCTGCTCTCCTTCTTACACAGAGCGGCATAAATGCTCTGGTCAATTTCCGAGACATAGCAGTAAAACAAAACAAGCCCGCTTTAACCCGCCTTACATACACAGCCATTAATTCTACCCTGTTAATTCGCCCCACTGATACACGCTGTTCTTTTAATGTTGCATGCTGTGCGTATGTGCATAGTGCTCAGCTTCCTCACATAGTTCTCTCTTGCATGGTGCACTGCACACACTGAGGCTACCAAAATCTGACACTAATTTGAACAGGCTAGGAGCGAGTTTTTGTTTATGTTTGTTTTTGTTTTTATCGCGTTTGTAACTTCTGTCTTTCTCTTTCTCTTTCTTTCTCAGACTCTTTCTTTCTCTCTCTCTCTCTCTCTCTCTCTCTCTCTCTCTCTCTCTCTCTCTCTCTCTCTCTCTCTCTCTCTCTCTCTCTCTCTCTCTCTGTTTGTTCATATGTGTGTTTGTCTGTCTATCTGGGCTCTGGGCTGTGTGTGTGTGTGTGTCTATGTGTGTGTGTGTGTGTGTGTGTGTGTGTGTGTGTGTGTGTGTGTGTGTTAACTGACCGTGGAGCAGCACATGAAGACGATGATGAAGGTGCCCAAGACTCCCCCGATGCCGACCAGCCAGGTCATCCTGAGGAAGAGGATGACGCCCAGGATGTTTTGCAGACATGGGAAGTACACGCCCATGATCGTGCCCAGCGCTGGAGCCTGCCAAATACAAAGAGCAACCAACAGGTGAGTGGCTTTACTGACGTGTGTGTGTGTGTGTGTGTGTGTGTGTGTGTGTGTGTGTGTGTGTGTGTGTGTGTGTGTGTGTGTGTGTGTGTGTGTGTGTGTGTGTGTGAAGTCGGTGTTATTTTAAGGAAGTGAAAGGAGAAACAAGGCATTCTAAAATGTCCCCATCGCTGTTTGATCCCATGGTGTTCTTGCAACTTTACATCATGGCTGTTTCCAAAATAAAAAGCAAACATCTGGGATACAGTAATAGGTGGATGGTATCAGAGGAACAGTTGTTTATGTATATGGGTGGGTAATTGTGTGTGTGTGTGTGTGTGTGTGTGTGTGTGTGTGTGTGTGTGTGTGTGTGTGTGTGTGTGTGTGTGTGTGCACCCAGGATGTTCTGCAGACATGGCAGGTCCACGCCCATGACCGGGAGGCTGCGAAATAGCAAAAGCAACTAACAGATTAAAGTCAGTGGACTCGGCTTTGTGGTTGTATGTCTGTGTGTGTGTGTGTGTGTGTGTGTGTGTGTGTGTGTGTGTGTGTGTGTGTGTGTGTGTGTGTGTGTGTGCCTGTAAATGCGGCACATACTGTATGAGGCATAAACTGTAATTTGTGGGGAATGCATCGAGGTCCTAAAAAGGTGAATTGTGTTTTTTCTTTGTCCTTCTGCTGCTAATAACAAAAGTAAAAATGCAAAAGCCACGAGCATAGGAATGCCAGTGTGTGTGTGTGTGTGTGTGTGTGTGTGTGTGTGTGTGTGTGTGTGTGTGTGTGTGTGTGTGTGTCCGTGCGTGATTTCTGCCACAATTACATGTTATTATCTTCATCTTCTGAGCCCTCCCTCCACCCCCTCTTTGTTCCCTCAATTCCAGCGTTCCCCAAATACTCTCAGTGCCATTTGTGAGCCCACAAAATTAGATTTTCTACCTTCCATTGATGTGGTTACAACTGGACAGGGTATTGGGCCAAAAAGGTATTCTTAGTCACAGTGATCAGCCCTCACTTCTGCAGCTTTGGGGGAGGAAACAGCTGCGACTGGCGCACCACCTGCACACGCAAACACACACACGCACGCACGCACACACACACACACACACACACAGGTATGCACACAAACACACACATTCTCTCACTTTATCTCTCTCTCTCACACACACACACACATACACACATGCTATTTCTTCTCTCTGTCTCTGTCTCTCTCACACACACACACACACACACACGCACAAACACATGCAAACACATATACGCTCTCTTTCTCTGTAAGTCACACACACTATTTCCTCTCTCTCTCTCTGTCTCTCTCACACACACGCACGCACACACACACACACACACACACACACACACACACACACACACACACACACACACACACACACACACACACACACACATCTCCCTCCCATATATCCAAAGTGTCTCAGCCCCAGTCAGGCTATGTTCTGCTCAGTGTCCCTATCTGCTCTAAAACAGCCCTCGGGAATAATGAAGGAGGCATGACACGCCTGGAGCATGTGCAGAGAGAGAAAGAGAGAGCTAGAGAGACATACAGACAGAAAGAAAGAGAGAGAGAGCGAGAGAAAGACACAGACACTGAAAGAGAGAGACAGAGACAGAAAGAGAGAGAGGGGGGCAGAGAGGAAGACAGAGAAAGCGAGAATACAGAGCGAAAGAGAGAGAGAGAGAGAGAGAGAGAGAGAGAGAGAGAGAGAGAGAGAAAGAAAGAGAGAGGGGGGCGCTTTTATTATTCCTTCATTAACCCGCGGCGAGTGACAGAGGGAGATAACTCTTTTCGTGTTTCCTCTCCTTCATCACGGCTGAGTGGCTGAAAGGTTGGCTGCTGCTACAGCAAGACTCCCTCCCTCCCTCTCTCGCAGCCAGCGGCGGTTTGGAGCCGCGGGGGCGTATGGTTTGTGACTTACTGACTCTGTGTTGGTTGAGCGATAAAGAAACTGAGGCGAGCAGAGCGCTTCAGCAAGGTGCGGTAAACGTGAAGAAATGAGTCAGATACATGTCGTGTGTGTGTGCATGTAATACATGGACATGCCTGCAGACAAACACATGCATACATAATGCACACGTCGCGCATGGACACGTGCATACTCGCTCACACTCATACACAAACACACACATCATGCACACTCATTCACTCATACACTTGCACACAAATGCACACAGTCATCCACTCAAGCATACTGTACATTCAAGCAGTCAGCCGCACACACACACACAAACACACACACACACACACACACACACACACACACACACACACACACACACACACACACACACACTCTTTCCTTCTCGCTCTCTCTCTCTCTCTCTCACACACACACACACACACACACACACACTCCCTCTCACACACACACACCCACACACATGCAGGACCAGTAATTAAACTCTAAGGAGTTCTCCGGATTGAACATGTCTTCATTTCTCTGTGGGCTTCCGTCCAATTAACGTTAACTGGCTTAGAGTCACGACTGTCAAAAAAGGGGACCGCGAACAGAAGAATCCCCCCTAAAATCTGAGATGCTCATTAAAAGCCATAATGAGCCTGTGATCGTCTCCGCCCTCATTAAAGAGCATGCAACTTGCAAGTTAATCCCCATGACAACCACACAGACCATAATCTTTTATTCACGGCTGCATCACTTTTTTCTGAGCGTTTTGAATTGGGGAAAGGTTATGAGAGAGGGAGGGAGAGTTGTTAAGTGCATCGATTTGGAGTACTAGTTCTAGTCAGGATCATCGATGGAGTTTAAGAGAAGGAGGAGAAACGAATCCCCTTGACAACCCACCGATCATAATGTTATTCACGGCATCGCTTTACCCAACGTTTAGAATTAGGAGAACTATGACTATTAAAGTGGGAGAGTTATTGGGATATCTATGTGGAGTATTAGTTCCTATAAGGAATATTGATGGAGTTTAACCCCTTCGCGAAAAGCCTCTGTTATAACTCTCTCAGAAATTGTAATGATCAAGTCTTTATCTGTTACTTAAGGCTGGCAGTAACGTCAGAGGAATGTTGCTATGATGTAATTGAGTCTTTTCAGAGACTGCAAAGACTGAATGGGAAGGACAGATATTCTCATTAGACAACATTGATATGGAGTACTAGCTAGGAGAAGTGGAGCTTCAGAAAAGGAGAGGAAAAATTGTTACTTGCAAGAGACAACATTACGTAGTGTGGAATACTAGTTCTAGTTGGGGACATCGGCGAGAACTTTAAGAAAAAGGGGGTGTCATCATGGCTCAGTGGGCAATGGGGCTGTATCATTACATTGGGGACTCGTGTTGGATTCTGGCCCGAGGCCGTTCCCTGATCCTTCTCCATCTCTAGTTTACCCACTCGCTTCCTGTCTCTCTCTCTCTCTCTCTCTCTCTCTCTCTCTCTCTCTCTCTCTCTCTCTCTCTCTCTCTCTCTCTAACTGTGCTGTCTAATTAGCTCTAAGAAAGGTGGAAAAATCTAAGAAAAAGAAAGAAACAAAGACTAAAGAAAAGGAGAGGGAAAAAAATTGCAGCTCCATCTTGGTCTGCCAGTGAAGCGAAGCGTGTGCCCTAATTTAAGAGCATGTGGAAGAAACAAGAAAGAAAGAAAATGTAAAAAAACCCACAAAAAAAACCAAGTTAAGTGATGAGTCATGCTGTTCACTGAGCGTTCGCAGGGGCGATGGGACTCCATTTCACAATCCCACTCTCCGGACAAGCCAAGGGGATGTAGGAGGAAGACAGAGCAACACAAAACACTTTCATATCTTTTTTCCATTGTTGTTTTTTTTGGATGCCCAAATGATGTTTGTTTCATGCTTTTGCTGCTGCTGCCCTGCAACTACAGAGCTAATGTTCCTGTACTTTGAAGAAGAGACCATTTGAGGGAGAGAGAGAGAGAGAGAGAGAGAGAGAGAGAGAGAGAGAGAGAGAGAAGAAAAGAGAAAGAGAAAGAGAGAGAGTGAAAGACTAATAGCGGGAACGCCATGAACAGACATTGTGAGGCTGAAAGAGAGAGAGAGAGAGAGAGAGAGAGAGAGAGAGAGAGAGAGAGAAAGACGCAGACAGAGAGAGAGAGATTGACAGAAATTGAGAGAGAGGAACATAGACTGAGGGAAAATGAAGAGGAGTACGTAAAAAGCTCTCGCGTTTGGAAAACAGAGCTTGTGGTGATGACAGCAATAATAATGTGCTTTTTGCTGAGTTTTAAGGTTTAAGTGGCTCTAAATGCCAAAGCGTACCCTGGGAGTGGAGTGAAACCCCCCCAATGATGTCATCAATAACAAACTGTCTTTGTTTAATTCAGCCTCTCACGGCCAGGACGCTATTATCCTAAGTGCACTTGTGTACACACACACTTGCACAAAGGCACACACACACACACACACACACACACACACACACACACACACACACACACACACACACACACACACACACACACACACACACACACAATTCCTGCATACTGTACATACAGTACATACATTTTACACACATGCATGATGCACGCACAAGCACAAACAGGCACACTGACTCACACACAAACACACACACAGTTTCAAACAGACACAAACAGGCATGCGCACTATGTGTGCTGCACTCCATTTTGCACTGTCAGTAAGATGATGTGCTCTGTGTTCATATCACTGTGTTTCCAGCATATGCTCCGTTTCCATTCCCGCTATTCTGGCGCTGTCATGTTGCCTGTGATGAAATAGTCTGCTTTGCGCTGCAACGCCATAACTGATAGATGTTTATTACAAGGACGTTGTATCTTTTTGTGTTGTATCTCTCCAACGCATCATCAAAGCTCCTTGGGAGTTGACTCCATGACCTTGACGCTCATGGTGTCTGTCTCTCGCACTATAGTGCAGGTTTGCGTGCTGTCATGTTTCTGTCATACACTGTCATGTTGTGTCATGTCCAGCGCAGGGCCCTGTTATGTGCAATAATGTTTCCTGAGGCTGGCTATGAGCTGCTCTCTCCCCTTAGTCAGGTTCTGTGATGTAGGCTATCTTGTGGTGCTTGCCGCCACTGTGTTGCTGCTGTGCTGTGCTGCTGTGTTACGGGAGCTTGATGGGGGTTGCCTCTACAGTTACTGACAACAACACGTGCCACAGACACATCACTATGCCACACACTACACTACAACACAACACCACACAACACTACACTGCACAGGTTTGTGTAGCGTACAGTGTTGTGTTACGTTGTGTTTTGATGTACAGTGCTGCGTGGCACATCGATGTGTCTGCTTGATTGCTTGATTGCTTCTGTGATGTCTCTTGCGGTGCAGTTGTCGTGTCGATATGATGGCTACCAAGCCATTACAACACACTACAGTAGCACTTAGCACATGTTGTAAGTATATGGTGCAGTTTATTTAGAACTAAATAATGTATGTAGTTTTATCTACGATAAGCACTGAAATTGTCAAGTAAAATCATTCATTTATTAATTCATTAATTAATGAATTAATTAATTCATTCATTCATTCATTCATTCATTCATTCATTCATTCATTCAGCACCCTGAGGAAGATTTGGGCGATGGTAGCTCATCTTGACAAAGCAGCCCATCTCGACAGAACACTGTTACTGGGTTTTTCTGCTGTGCTGTATTGTGTTTACTAGATGGGGGTTGCCTCTCTAGATTGTGCCTTGTAATGTTGTTGTGTTGTAATGTCTATTACAGTGCCTTTTTGTCCCAATATGACCTACCTGTCACTACAGTAGCACACTGAGCGGTTAGCATTAGCGTTTGTGTTTTTGGGCTGTTGTTAGCTCATCTCGACAAAGCAGCGCACCTTGGCAGAGCATCATCACTTTTTCTGCTGTGCTGTGTTTGTGTTCACTAGATGGGTGGGGGTGAGGGGTGTCCCTCTACAGTAGATTGTGCCGTGTCATGGTGTGTCATTTTGTGGTGTGTGTTTTGGGGCACAGTAATGTGCCTGCGCTGTGTGTTGTTGTCAGTGATGATGTTGGTGATGTGCTTGATTACTAGCCGTCCTTGTTTCATAATCCAATCCTTGTCAAATCAAGCAGCTTTGCCCCACATTCCCTTCCTGTAGCTGTCTGTGTGTAGGCAGCGTGTGCGCTATTAAAAAAACAATATTGCTCTGACAAAACTATACAGAAAGATTAATAGAAAAAAATGTATAACAAACAAACCAATAGACAAACAAACAATCAAACAAATAAATGTAGAAACAAACAAAAGAAGCAAATAATTAAATAAATCAGTAAATAAATAAAGGGTTTGTGGAATCTGTGTGGAAAGGCATGATTTCATAACTGGCTTGCCTTGACTTGACTGTTCAGCAGGTCAGGACAAATAGTAACAACCTTTCATCAAACAAAAGAGACTCCAACAGCCCTCCCTCAGCAGCTTAGAAGATGTTTGACAAATGACCTTGGCCAGCCGGGGCAGCGTTGGCAGAGGTGTTTTATTGTAGAGAGAGGGGATAAAAGCCTGGCTCATTAATTTGACCCAGTACCAGAGGGATCTCCTCCACCAACCGTGACTGCTTTGTCTCGTCTAGTCCTCCTTATCATGTTGTGTTGTTATGCTGCTGTTATATTTTCCTCCCTCAAATTAAGCAATTTCCGTCTTTAATTGTCAGCGGAGGCGGTTGTCAGTAAAGTATGGTATGTCGTCGTCGCACACAGACAAGTGATGAATAACTCCTCAGCACTAGCAATTTGCCACTGTGATGTTAATTAATTAACAAAGAAAGGATGACAAGTCTTCGAAGAATTATTTTTAACGCTGACCTTACTGAAGTGAATAGCACGTCTTTGATGGGTTCACCACAGTGGATTGAGTCTGTAACATGTGCATGTTTGCCTCATCATACTTAAAAAACATTGTGTGCTAACTCCACATAGGGCATATCCATGCATACAGTATGGACTTACAGTACTTATTCTACAATATGGTTACAGTACATAACACTAATTGTAACATTTACCACAATCCTATGGTAAAGGTTAAGTACATTACATTACACATTTTACTTCAGGATCAAAAAGCATCTCTTTCCTTTGCTCTACTGAACTTTGATAGCCCTGTGCTGTATGGTTTGCAGTATACAGTCAGTGAATCACAAAAGTGAGAACACCACTCACATTTCTGCAGATTTTAACGGTATTTTTTCATGGGACAGCGCTAAAGAAATTTCACAACAATAAACAATACAATTTAAATAGTTATATAAGCTGCTTTTCAGTTTGTCAAAGTGAAATTTCTTATTGTCCCATGAAAATATATACTTACAAATCTGAAGAAATGTGAGGGGCATACTCACTTTTGTGATACACTGTACATACTGTAGAAATTGGCATCGTGAACTAAAATATATCTCACACATAGCCCATAAGCTGGGGGTGGTGATCGGTATCATCTGGGGGGAGAAATGCTATCCATGCTTTTTTGGCAAGATATATCCCCCTACTACTAGAAAAAGTCAGGTAGCAGTCTGGATAGCAGTCACCTTTTTCATGTATATCATTTCTTTTCTTTTTTTTTGGGGGGGGTGGCTTTTTATGCCTTTATTTGACAGGACAGTCATGACAGGAGGTGAATGGGACAGAGAGACAGGGGAGGATCGGGAAATGACCCGGCTGAACTCAAACCGCGGTCCCCGTGGGTGGGCATGCAAGCCCAAATGAGGGGGGCTTAGTGCGCTGCGCCACAGCGCCCCCTAAACCTTTTTTATCGTATGAAAGTAACTAACCCGCTTATGATGAATTGATGAAACCACATTGCATGGCTTGTGTTGGTGTGTGCCTGTGCTCGACTGGTGCGGTGGCATTTGTGCAGCATCATGGTGCGCTGCTCTTCACCAGCAGGAACCCAGAGTCTCATTTGCTATTTTGCCGTGCACCTGTTCGTTGAGTTGGGACACAACACTGTGTGTGTGTGTGTGTGTGTGTGTGTGTGTGTGTGTGTGTGTGTGTGTGTGTGTGTGTGTGTGTGTGTGTGTGTGTGTGCGTGTGCACGTGTGTCTCTCTGTGTGTGTGTGTGTGTGTGTGTGTGTGTGTGTGTGTGTGTGTGTGTGTGTGTGTGTGTGTGTGTGTGTGTGTGTGTGTGTGTGTGTGTGTGTGTGTGTCTGTGTGTGTGTGTGCGTGTGTGTGTTTCTGTGTGCCACAGCTGTGTACTGGGCTCGGGCTGT
>NC_085866.1:47431642-47434142 GCF_034702125.1 Engraulis encrasicolus | reverse complement strand
AGCATTGATAAAGCTCTGCAGGTGAGTCATGTGAGCAGGGTGGGTATACGGGTTAGTGGGGTGGTAGTGCATGGTGCATGGGGGTGATTGTCACCTGAGAACAGCCTTGACGTCCGTTCAGCAGCTGAACTCTGCACCTTTAGCATGCACGTTGCATGTCCATGTGAGGTGAGCTGCCTGCCCTCTGTGGCACGCTCTGACCTTGAGCTCCACGTCTCTGCCAGAGTCAGCAGCAGCGGCAGCAGACATGGGGGGGGTGCGGATGGGCAAAGGGGTCAGCTGTCCCGGGCCCAGGGAGATGGGGGGCTCATAATTGGGTCTTCAATACATTTAATGTATTGGGTGGGGGGGGCTTTGAGGTGATATTGTCCTGGGCCCAGCCAAAGCTGCCAGTGGCCCTGGTCAACAGCAGCAGCAGCAGCAGCATTCTACAACAACCAGAGAGGACGACAGGGGGTGGGGGGCAACCAGTTCTGTTGGCCCGGGCCCAGGAAGAAAGAGGGTGCCTAAACTTGAGTCCTCATTACATTATATTTAAGGTCAGGGGGGAGGGGATTTCAGATGACTTTGTCCCGGTCCCGGCCAAAACTGTCAGCCCCCTGGCCCTGACGGCATCAGCAGCAGCAATGGCCCTTGGCTGCCCGAATGACTGGACCGGCAGCTGGTCAGAGGGGACACTGGGGGGGAATGAGAGCCGAGAGCTGGGGATGGAAGCTGCAGCAGCACTCTCTCGTCTCCTCCTCTTCCTCCATGCTTACGGGCAGGCACCCCCTTAATGGCGGCCATTACTCAGGATTACTGCCCAGTAAACTCAGGAGCCGAGCTACTGTAAGGATGTCCAATGGGCCGTGTCACAGAGGTGGCCTGGGCGTGTGTGTGTGTGTGTGCGTGTGCGTGCTATAAATGCTGGAGAGCTAATTTAACAGTTAGACAGTGGAGTCAACACTATGAGTGTGAAATTTGACTCTAAAACTGTGTGTGTGCATTTGTGTGTGTGTGTGTGTGTGTGTGTGTGTGTGTGTGTGTGTGTGTGTGTGTGTGTGTGTGTGTGTGTGTGTGTGTGTGTGTGTGTGTGTGTGTGTGTGTGTGTGTGTGTGTGTGTGTGTGTGTGTGTGTGTGTTGGGAGATGGTGACTCGATGACGTCACCATCTCACCATGGAATTTGCATTCCAGGATGAGACAGGATTTTTTGGCAGTGGTGGCGAGAGAAGATGATGCCTGACCTCTATTACAGAAATTAGCATTTTACATGAATATTAAATACGTCCAATTACTCACAGGAGGGAGGCACAGGTGCCTGTTCTGGATTCTCCTCTCATCTCACATTCTCTGTCATCATCACATTCTGTTGCTCCTTATCCAACATCCGCCAAGGCATCTAAACCCTGTTCTGGTCTTTCACTGTTGATTCTGCATTCATCTCAGTTCGTTCCTAACATTAGGACAGAACTGATGAATGCCTTAACGAGAAAGGTGACACGTATTCAAACACCATTAAGAAGTCCAGTTGCTCACTGCATAATTCCTTATAACACATTCTCACCACTTTACTGTTATGCCTTATCCATCAACGGTGATGGGCAAAATGGATTGATTAATTCCAAATGACCTTTACCTGTACCTGTCCAATGTAGACGGGTGATTGGCTGGTTGAATGATCACCTGGTTGAATTGGTCAGGTAAAGCAAGGTCATTTGGAATATCCATCACTCATCACTGTCCAACAACCTTCTAAACATGTTTTGTTTTTGTTCTGGTCTGTCCTCTCCTGTTGATTATCTCCCTATTTCATATCCTCCCAAATATCAGGCTAGAGCTGACAAATGAACTGATAAACAATCAAAGGTGTCTATTCAAGCTCCAAACTTAGCACACACATTCTCATCTCTTCTCCTTTCTATTACACTCCTGTTACACCTTCTCCAACCACCACCTGACCCTCCCTGTTGATGCTCTATCTCTTCCCTAACACCAGACCAGAAGTGGCAAACTCTGTCACACATAGGGTGACACATAGGCTTGTTCAAGCCTCAAAAAGACCTCTCTCCTCGCCCTCTCTCATCTACCATCACCATGCTGTCAGTTACACCTTCTCCAACTGAGCCATAACACCAGACCACAACTGACAAACCCCTTCACAAAAAGGTTGACACATACATAGGATTGTTTAACCCATTGATGTTGGATGTTGCGTTGCGCAACATTGGCCCTGGCGCCTGGATCTGCATGACGCAACACTCAGGATCATGAGATTCGAGACAATTTTATTAAAAATCTTGGTATGTTAGAGATGAATGAACACATTCTAATGCTAGATGAGGGTCGTTGCATGTTTTAATGTGCTTCGGAGGCTGAGATATTTCGGTTTTTAAAGGTTGAGGGCAACTTTTCTTAAAAAGAAGCAGCCTTTTTTGCAGGTGCATTAGGCATCAATGGGTTAAGCTCCAAAAAGACCATTTTCTCTCCTCTATACTCACAATACTGTTATACTTTCTTCAA
>NC_085866.1:47381642-47426642 GCF_034702125.1 Engraulis encrasicolus | reverse complement strand
AATTTGGGGCAGGCTGGTTGTGTGGAGTCAGAGATTGTGGCTGGCGATTGCAGGAAGACTCTTTAGGCGATAGCAGCAACAGCAGCAGCGGCAGCAGCAAACGACTGCAGTTATGCAGAAGCATGGCGTGCTCACCGTTTTCTGAACCTGAATGTGTGAACGAGCGTGTGTATGCTTGAGTGAGTGTGGATATGTGTGCATAAATTGTGGATAGGAGTGTCTGAGTAGTTGTGTGTTGTTTTTCAAGCTGTTTTGATCATAGAGATGGCATTTTAATGAAGACATTGGAGTGGAGAGCAGAAAGGTCTTAGTGAAGCACAGAGCATCCATTCACATTCATACTTGAAGCAGGGTTGAGGATTTCCATAGACCTTTGCAAGCACCATATGTCCACTTCCATTTGAATATACCTTGCACTGAGTTAGACATAAATCGATATTTGTTGTGTACACTGTGTGCTGTGGTTGGATATGTTACAATGAGAAAAGAATGGGACTTTCGTTTACGATGATGGTGATGTTCACTCCATTGACATTCTTTACCATCAGGAGCCATTTTAAAGATGACATTAGTGTGCGAGACAAACAGAAAGACCTTGGGGAAAGCAGAGAGCCTCTATTCACAAGTCATACTCCACTTCACATTCATGCGTGTTAGGTAAAGCATAACAGAGCCACTACAGTCATCCATGAAGACGTTTAACCAACCGTGATGATGAGCGATACTGTATATTAAATAAATGTAATTAGTTATTGCCGCGCCAACAGTTCCAAATGGGTTATTAATTTTCAGATATTTCTGTGGAGGTGTTTCACATGCGTGGTATATAGTTGCGGTGCAGAAGAATGTAATTACCATTTTAAATGCAGCTCTTGATTGTGTCTGTAATTACAGATCACAGAGTCTCTCAGTGTGCGTGTGTGTGTGTGTGTGTGGGTCTGGGTGGCGTTGAGGAAAGGAAAGGAAGGAAAGCTCTGTGGAAGCTCTGTTCTGTTCTGTTCTCTTCTCTTTGGCTCTGCTCTGTTCTGCTAACACTGCAGCTATAGCAGCTGAACTCTCGTTGTTCCCCTCGCGCATTACCTCTTGGGGGCTGTCCCAAGGCAAGTGTGTGTGAGTAAGTGTGCCTATGTGGGTTTGATGTATAGGGGAAGTCTGTGTGTGTGTGTGTGTGTGTGTGTGTGTGTGTGTGTGTGTGTGTGTGTGTGTGTGTGTGTGTGTGTGTGTGTGTGTGTGTGTGTGTGTGTGTGTGTGTGTGTGTGTGTGTGTGTGTGTGTATGTGCGTGCATCCGTGCATGCGTGTGTATGAATGAGTGTACTTGTACACATGCATAAATTGTAAGTATACCATGTGAGATGTAACAGCAGAAAGGTGCTTGGAAGTCAATAAGCTACCTAGAGTTTACTGATAATGATGAAGCATAAGACTGAGCTCAGCTGTGGGTTGGTATGTTAACCGTAACAAACAAACAAAATGTAATACAACAAACAATCAACATAATAAATGATTATGATTGCCCTCTCTTTACCTCCGCCTGAGAGATTATATTTTTTTAGAGCTGGCAATTTTTGAATGTGCCTGCCTGTGCTCACAGAAGTGGCCCAGTTTCTATTTAACTCTGCAGAGAGAGGTGCCGTATGGTCCAAGGATGGACCGTAAAATTCTAGAACGGCCCTAACTCCCCCAGCAGCTGCGCAAATTTCGTTTTGCTTTCGCTAGCGCTGCACGCTTCACCCAGGCCCGACAACAATTTGGCCTTGGTGGAGGTATATCCGCTCCCTCCCTGCGTTTTGTCTTGTTTTATATGATGTTTTCTGACTGTGCTATTTTTTTTCTTTTCACTCTGTCCAATGGCCCCCACCCCCTCTTTCCCTATCCAGAGGCTCACAGTAATCCAGTGCTTTTAAATCTGCTCCTAAAACCATTTTTAGCTTTGTGGCTTAAATCTAATCTGCTTCCCCTACCACTATTTTATGCATTTTTTATGATTTTGTGGGCATTTATTTATTTGAGTGTTGGGCTGCATCTCTGTGAATCATCCACTTGACTCCTGTCTCTCACTCTTCCTCTTTTCTATCTCAACCTCCACCAACGACTATCTGTCCTCAAACTAATCAGAAAGAATACGGAAACAAATTCAGCCATGGAAACAAGTATCTGTAATACTCCCTCCTACACAAGAGAGAGAGAGAGAGTGAGAGAGAGAGAGAGAGAGAGAGAGAGAGAGAGAGAGAGAGAGAGAGAGAGAGAGAGAGAGAGAGAGAGAGAGAGAGCACTGTGGTCTGGATGAGTCATGTTCATCTGATGGTTACTCGGATGTCTCTGCTCTCAGCACTCCGAGCGCCCGGGCCACGCTTCTCTGTCACAACAATATCCCGCCATTGATTTTGGCCTTTCATCCAACAGCCTCCAATTTCCGTTTGGCATTAAAAGGCGAACTGTAACTAACTCCCTTGAAGTGTTTGTGTGCCCAAATGCGGTTTGGGAAAAACAGATTTCGTTTTATATCATGTTGATGGGGCTGAATAAATAGAACCTTCGGGGGCCCACTGATATTTTCCCTCCTATTCTTGTAATGTGCACGCTGTCCCACGCTGTGGGAACAAATACGATTTATTACCTTGCTACTGTGTAGCGCTGTGGTAATGAAAGAGAATTTATGAATGCAATACATCTTTGACTTAGGTGTTCATTGATCATAATGTCAGGTTGGTTTGACTACCAAACATGTTCGAACATAGGATATGCATGTATGTAGGCTATGTGTTTTTACATGCATACGAAGGTGTACGACTTTGATTGTGTTTGTCAGACAGTCTGTGCTTCTCAGACGTCACAACGTGACTGGCTACACAGTAAAAAAATGCAGTGTTAATTCAACACTAGGACCAAATGTGTACTCTGTCAAATGGACTCTATGCTAAATCGACTCTTATAGGTCTTGAATTAGTACTGCATTTTTACTGTGTATATATATTTAACTGTGTGTAGCCTATCAATGTTTGTGTTTGTCATCATCTGACATCCTTTCTAGTGTCCTGGTTCTAAGGCTTAGTCTTCTGAGGGAGTTCTGCAGTCTGAGTTGTGATGGCTGTGAAACACAATGCACATCGGGCTGCGTCTGAAAGCCGGAAGCCAGTGACTTACGACTTTGATGCCTACACTGCCTAACAAGCCACAAACCTTTGCCGTCCATCACGGCATCAAAGAAATACCCTTGTTTTGCATGGCCTGACTTGACAGAAACTCAATATGTGGTTTATGCAACACCTTCTGCTGACGTCATAGTTCGATAGGATGACAGCAGTTTTAAAGGCAAATATGCCTCCTTCAAAATTGGACATAACGAACAAGGGTACCTTCGAAGGCCTAATTTAATGCATTTATTCCATTTGAGAATGCCTCTTCAGGCCTATCTGCCACCAATTGTTATTTCTGAAGACAGCATTTTTTCTGGGTTTTTTTTTGGACACAGCCACTGTCTGATTAGGTTGCTGCCCTCTCCTCTCCTCTCTTCTCCTTCCTCTGCTCTGTCCTGCCTGCCCTCAGGCTTTGACAGTCCTTCACAGAGACAGCACCCAGAGTCGTATTACCCAGGGACTGACCTCTCCACTGCTACAATTATTAAGAATGTAAATGTTTCCCAGCACAGCTCCACCAAAATAAAAGATCAACTTGAAATGGCTTGCACTCAAAGTAACCAGCATGCATACAAATTGAGGCATACAATGCCAGTAAGTGTGCGTTGCATGTTTACATACATATGTCTATATAGTAGTTTTATTTGGCCTTATTTTCAGTTTCCAGACAGTTGAAGCCTGTGTGTTAGCGATGTGTTGAATTGAAGTGAAGGTTACTGTCACATTGTTTACACACACACACACACACACACACACACACACACACACACACACACACACACACACACACACACACACACACACACACACACACACACACACACACACACACACACACACACACACACACACACACGTGTCTGTGTCTGTGTCTGTGTATGCTTTGGGATAGTCTGTGGCCCACTGCCATGTCCCTGGGCTTGTAATGTTGTGATTAATCGATTATGACAGTTTGATCAGAAAAATGGCAGAGCTTAAGGGATACCACTTTCTCTTGTACACAGAATCCCACGAAGACTAATGAAAGGAGAGGAAAGAGGAAGATCGAATGCAACATGGTGAGTCCTTGACACCATACACTCTAGAATGCACAGAGAATTTTTCAATGTCAGGCCACAGTTTTACAAGATCAAGATCAAATGAAGCCTAGCCAGACTTGAAACAGAAGTGAACAAGGGTATTGGGAGATGACTTTGGTGACCCACATCCCCGAGCAAACTTAGAAACACAGAGTTCCCCAAAATGTAATTCCTGATTAATTTTCCATGTTTCATTAAAATAGTTCTGAACATAATGTAGCCTAAGTAAACAATTTACAGCTTATTGCTATCAGTGCTCAACAGCTATCTTCTACACTTCTCTTCCACTTCGGCATTCTACATTCTAGAGCCAGCTGAAGTACACCACAGGAAATTAGGCCACTTGTGTAAATTGCCCAGTCACCACAGTCGACCACTCACACACACACACACACACACACACACACACACACACACACACACACACACACACACACACACACACACACACACACACACACACACACACACACACACACACACACACACACACACACACACACATACCCTGAACCAGCCAGCATACAACCACCCCTGGGCTTCTGCCAAGATTTAGAAAAACACTAAAACAGTAATGTGTTTTAAGCCGATTCGAGTCGAGATTTAAGCAACAACCAAGCAATCAATCAATCAGTGAAGAATGTGAGTAATGCGTTTGGTAGTCTCTTTACTTCTCTTACAGTAATTTACGGTAGTATCACCTTGGAAATAATGCTTTTGCAAAGTCATTTGAGCCAAAACACGCAGGAGTTGTTTTTGAAATCGGTAAACATTACACATTTAATGGGCTTTTCCATGTTAGCTTGTTTGTGCAACCTTCTGACACCGACACACCCCAGAGTGGCACACACATTTATTTTCCACTTGGAAAGCACCTCCAGTACAGTACAGCAGGGCCACACACAGTAGTTTGAATTGAACCATATGGCAGTTGCAGACACAGCTGAGGCAAATGGGGCTCTTAGTGTTTCTCCTTCTGCTTTACAGCCCATCACTGTGACAAGGTTTTAGAGTGAGGAGTCCGCACACATAGAACCATTTTTTCCCCGTGATTTTTTGTTCCGTGGCAGGATTATGTTTCGGCTATTGTCTTGAAGACAATGGGTATTGTCGAAACGTAATCCTGCCATGGAATAATATGTGTAAATCAAGGGAAAAGGCTTTTACACGTCAGTGTGCAGACTCCAAACCTTCTGCATGCCTCTGTCCTTCAAATTTCCTAGGATATGCACAATTCTCACCCTCAACTATCAACAACCCATCCATCTGACTTTAACCAAGTTAACCAAATTAAACTCTACTTTTGAACCTGAACCTACAGGATGTTGTTTATTTAATCAAATGTATATGAGAGTACTGGTAAATGCTTAATGTATAGTCTTCCAGTCATCTCATTTGAAAATAAAAACACCATACAAAAGACTAATCTGAGTAATATTGGCACACTATTGGTTTCCATCGTAATCCTTGAACCATCACCTCGCTTAACAAATTGTGTGAAACTGGGTAAACACTGTTTTTTGTGTGTTTGTTTGGCTTTTTTTGGCTGTGTATGCGTCCCCAAGTTTCTACTGTGGGCTATGCTGTACAATCTGGGCCACAGTTCTCCCGGTTGCCCCTCTCATATACGTATGGTATTTGGCGTGTGGCTGCATAATATAACCTCAGGGTTTCTCTCAACACGTAAATGCAACTAAGGCAGCCATTGTGACAACACCAACCTCCTTGACTAGGTTCCTTACATCTCTAAAGATATTGTGCTGGGAATGCAATTTTGATCAATTTGATCATTCATATCATTTATAAAATTATAATTCATATCATATTTCACACGAAACTGAACAGAACCTCTCCAATCATGACAGTTATATGTCTCTGATACCAGCTAACCCTCCACCCACCTTGACTAACAAATACTCTGCATGAGACAAACACTGCGCCTGATGATGGCTCTGTCCCACCCCGGCTCCAGAGGGGAGTCACAGCACTGGCCCCTTGGGGGACTGCTGACGCCACAGTGCTTATGCATGCCTGCCTGGGCTCGCCTCTCCTCACCTCATCTGGGCTGTGCTGGGCTCGCCTCACCTCATCTGGGCTATGCTGGACAAGCAGGTGTGGAAGTGACCCAAGGACAACAATGTCACCCTGATTAACGACAAGACTTTAATCAGATTCATGAATATACAGCATACAGCACAGTGCACAGTGCAGTACAGTACTGCATATCCTATGCCAGGATCTGTAGTGGTTCAGGTGTGTGTGCGTATGTGTGTGTGTGTGTGTGTGTGTGTGTGTGCGTGCGTGCGTGCGTGCGTGCGCGCATGTGTGCGTATGTGCATGCGTGAGAGTATGTGGGAGGCAGTCCTTTTTGTAGGTCAGATATCAGTAGGCTACAGGACTGTATATCCTGTGTCACGATCTGTAAGTGGTGTGTGTGTGTGTGTGTGTGTGTGTGTGTGTGTGTGTGTGTGTGTGTGTGTGTGTGTGTGTGTGTGTGTGTGTGTGTGTGTGTGTGTGTGTGTGTGTGTGTGTGTGTGGGAGGCAGGTAGTAGGAGCTGATATGCAGTATATGTGTCCAGTTCTGTGATGAGAGTCTTTTTTGTGGGTCAGATATCATGGGGAAGAGGGAAAGAGGGACAGAAGACGAACCTGACCCATATCCACTTAGTCCTTGACAAACACGCAGAGAGAGAGAGAGAGAGAGAGAGAGAGAGAGAGAGAGAGAGAGAGAGAGAGAGAGAGAGAGAGAGAGAGAGAGAGAGACAGGCAGACAGAGACAGACAGACAGACAGACAGACAGAGATCCTTGCTCAAAGGAGCTGTAAAATGTAAAAAAATATAGGCCTATATGAAATGCAAAGATTATTAGATTAGAAAGCATTAAACGAGTAAACCACAGATTCACAAAATGTTATTTACTGTTGACCTATACTGTGCCACAGAGGTCGTAGTATGTTATCCCTATATGGCATATGCCCTGTATATTTAAGGACCTATGCATGGTTTACGGTATATAAATGGTATAGAATGCGAGGCGATTCGTCTAATAAATTCTTCCGAGGGGACCATATGCCATAGCAATGAAACACTGTACACAACTAATGGATCCACAGTATAAGCAACACACCAGAAGTAGCACAGCTGTATTGAGATGAATTAAATAGTTTGTCTCGTTATGATATGCAGGTGTTTGATCACCTGATAATTGGATTTGTCTAAGTCAATAATGTCTCAATGTGTTTGTCTTGATAATATAGTCTGAAATCTAATCTAGGCAACTGACTCAAAGGCATTGGAGTGTGGTCCCTCACTAATTCAGAAAGATTGGAGTGCAGTCTCGCTCAGTTCACTTCTGTGTAGATTTCCCCCGGTGCCTCAGGTATCAGACGCCTCTAACTGAGTTTAAACAACTTTACAGATGGTAGTCTCTGTGTTGTCAAGATGGCAAAAGAGAATTTGAGATTTTGAACAGCTTGTCTTGAATTGGACGGTTAAGAGAGGACTTGGCTTTTTTATATCCTTGAAATTGAGAACAGATCGGATCATCCCGGACTGGTGGAGATTTGATTAGAAGTGAAAATAACTTTGGAAAAAATGGCCTCAGTGATTCAGCAACTGTCTCAGAAACTTATCAGGTCATAAGGGGAGCAACATCCAGAGACTTTACTAGACATTTTGGTAACACTATGAAGCCCATATCTATAGCGCATTATGAGCTCATTTATAACAAATTATAATGCACATTATAATTACTTACAACGCATTATGACTACACCGATGATGTTTCATGATGCTTTATGTTAACAGTAATGAATAACCATGAATCTAGCTTATAATACTTTATAAATCCAAGGGTATTATGAGTGCTCATGACTGGATATAAACTACAGGCTGCCTGATGGGGCTTACAGTACATTGTGATGCATTATAGATGTGCATTATACAATGTATTATAGATGCATCCATATGAACTTCACTTTACTTAGAGCACACGTTGACGACTTATGATCTCACATGAAACATAGCATCGTATGAGCCCTTATGACAGTTTATCATGCAGGTCTGTGCATAGAGGGGTATAGGTACTCATAATGTACTATAAACCCCATCAGGCAGCCTGTAGTTTATAGCCAGTCATGAGCACTCATGACACCCTTGGATTTATAAAGCATTATAAGCTAGATTCATAGTTATTCATAACTGTTAATAGAGTTCTTCAGTAACGCGGAAGCATGTAGTAGATTGTAGTCTTTCATGTTAGCATTTAAGGACTTCCTGGTTCGTATCGGCTTCCGGCCTCCATTGGGAATGAATAGGGGCCAGTTTCAAATAAGCTCCGAGTGCAAGCACGCGCTTAGCGAACCCCCGCAAACTGTCGAGGGTGTTAAAAATAGGCTGTAGGTATGACATGGTTGATCATTTTGTGTCAAACTTCGACATAAATACGATGTTGCGTCCATATGCTAAACCCGGAAACTTTTGGCGACTACAGAAGCGGCGCCTGTATCTAACGTCATGTACGTGCGGAGGGTTGTACCCATGGCAACCAAAGGAAAGTATGTAGTTCGGAAGTTTTAATGATCAGAAAGGGGTTAGCAATATTGAATTATAATCGTCATGATTTAACATGTGAATACACCAACATGATGATACGATCCGTTCCACTAATGAGAAAGGGATGCGGGGACACGCTAATGTTCGTTGTTGGCGTGCAACTTATATTTTTGCCAAACCTGAATCTCTATGGCGTGTTGCAATGTAAAAAAATCGCCATAGAACCGGAAGTCCAAACGCCGCATACAAGTTGACGTCAACGCTGAAGAACTCTATATAAAGCATCATGAAGCATTGGGAGGGAAAGTAATCTCATCGCCCCCTGCTGGCAACGTTCCAAGCTCCTGCATCAAATGAATGGGTTTTGTCTTTGAAAAATTACATCTCAGCCCTGACGATGAAGTAGGAGTAGTGGCAGTCATATAATATGCATGTTGGCCCGTTTCATCGAATCAGGTGGTAAAATGTTCGGTTTTCACTGATCTGCAGTGATTTTGATATTCTTAAAAAAGCTAATACAGAACTACACTGACTGGCATGTGTGACGTGTTTACTCCATGTAATTAGCATAGCCAAATTAGCATAGCCAAACATGAGCCAGAGAGGTGGTTACTCGTCTCCACAGAAGCCATCATATCTACTAGAGAAGTTAAAACCAAGCCAAACTAATCGCGTGTATATATGTGTAATAAGAAGACAATATGGAACTCACAGGATTACAAGAATGTGAAGAAACGCGAAGAACTTGCGTTCATTCGCGTTCATTTGTTTCTCTGTGTTGTCAGCGAGGCGCGAAGCACAGCATGCTGGGAGCTGTACACAGTAAAAACTGCAGTGTTAATGCAACACTAACAGAGTCGATTTAACACCTTCTAGGGCTTATTTGGTCCCAAAGCACTCTCTAAGTGTTGAATTAGCACTACATTTTTTACTGTGTAGTCAGTTTCCGACCAGATTGGCACAATTTCTATTTTTCTTAAAAGGGCAAAAAATGACTCAAGATTTTCACAGGTAGTAGTTCATCCTATTGTGTAAGCTGAAAAATGTGTCTGGTGTTATAGTTCCTAGGCATATCTTTGAGGGATTTAAAAAAAAAAACTCGTCTATGGGAGTTTCAATAGGATCGCCCTGGTGTTTGGAACGTAACCGCTAGGATTGCTGTTTTCCACTTTCCCTCCCAATTATGAGTGTAGTCATAATACGTTGTAAGTAATTATAATGTGCATTATAATTTGTTATAAATGCGCTAATAATGTTGGCTTTAAGTAAAGATGATTATATTATTATATTTTTTCTGCGAGAGTTTGCAGAATAATTGGCTTCAGGTGGCCCAAACAGTTGGGAGTGGGTTCAGCGCTTCTTTTGAGGAATTGGGAGCGATAAAAAATATTCAGTAGTATTCCGTATTCTGCTGACATGTCAGGCGAACGTGTGGAGTTGAAAGGGAGTTTTGAGACATGCAATATAGTACAATAAAAAACTGTTATTGCTCGAAATTCAGTGGCCAGCTTTTACCTCTGGATTTTTTTTAGCACTCAGCCGATCTGTCATAAATCAGGCATCAGGCCTTCAAGATGTCAGCCAACATGAGAAGACAGGTTAGAGAAGAACAGGCAGATATATAAAACGTACTCATGTCAGAATCAGTTACTGTTTGTAAGATCTTGAATACCCATTGTCAATATCAAGCCTGTGTTCTACTAAGCAGAATAGGATGCAGCCTGCAGTACTTTGGTGTATTGATGGGGGTGCAATGGTAAACCAGCAATAGCACTTTCCCAAAATGATGTTTTACAATACCTATAATCCTCTGATCCCGGATTAGTTTCACCTGTAAACATAGGATTGTAGATACAATGCAAAATCACTGTGACGTTCACTATTCAAAGAACTACTGTATAAAAAATACTCTTAAAGTACGGATGTCATGTCACATGATCTGGTCTGGTGCACAGCGTGCTGCGTGTTTTGCCCTGACCTCCCCTAACAACAGCACCTCCCGAACTGATCACAGAAGCAACGCTTAAAATATTCACAGCTTGCTTCCGGCTCCTTTGATAGCCTTCCAGTGCAAAGGGCTACATCTGTAAGCGGGAAATCTTTGATGTAAGCATCTTTCATGCAAGCCCCCGATCATCTTTGATGTCTTTTGGCCGTTAGAAACTCCCCGGCACCTGACCAATCAAAAGAAAGTGCGAGAGGCCGTGAGTCGCCCACTGCACCTGATGAACACAGAGTCATTGAAAAGCAGGTCTTGTCTTTCATGGTTCATAAGTCAATTATATTTATAACTATTGTAGTATAACTATATTGTCATTATACTGATATGTACATGTATATGTATATGTATATAACTACCACTCCATAGATTTGGCATAGAATTATGACGATAATAGGATAATTATTTCCTGGCGTATATTATTTACACACACATATTCACGGAACACATGACATGCACGTCCTCTGCCAAATATTTCCTCTTTTTAACTAATTCAGCTACCAGTTTGTTTGTGAAAATCGAGATTTTTTTTCCTGTGATCCGGATTTTTTTCCAGATTGTGTTAAATATGATTAATGACGGATGCAATCGGCTTTAGGAACAGTTGCATGGCCGTGGCCATGGTGGCAATAAGCACCTCCCAAACCTGGAGCCAAGGTGAAAGAGGAAGAGCTTAACATACAGCACAATGACAAACTGACTGAGAGTAACTATGCAGAGCAGCTATACACCAGGGTCTCTCTTTCTCTCTCTTATTCTCTCTCTCGCTTTCTTTCTCTCTCTCTCTCTCTCTCTCTCTCTCTCTCTCTCTCTCTCTGTCTCCTTGTTTCTCTCTCTTTCTTTTTCTGTTTCCACAGTATATATCTTTCGGTCTTCCTTTCTGTATGTATGTACATATGTTTTCCTTCACTACTGCTCCCTCCCACACATGCAATCGTTCTTTGGCTTGGTCGCGCGCGCACACACAACACAACACAACACAACACAACACAACACAACACAACACAACACAACACAACACAACACAACACACAACACACAACACACACACACACACACACACACACACAAACGCAGGTACGCAAACACAAACAAAAACATACACACACAGGCACACATGCACGCACCCACAAACACAACACAACACAACACAACACACACAGTGACAGAGAGAGCAGAGGGAAGTGGCATTGCAGGGGGCTTATGGAGTGAAGAACAGTGCAGAGCAGTGCAGAGCATGGGCTTTGGATGCAGCTGCAGCAGCTGCGGACCTCGTAGCAGAGAGGGTGCTGTGCCGGTCGGAGATAAGGGCAGAGGCTAATCTCCACACGGCCCTGACACCGGGCCAAACCCGGCACTGACAAGACCCAAAGGCGGCAGAGAAAAGCGGCACAGTAAAGGGATGTGAATGCAGCAGAGAAAAGGCCTAAAAGCAGCACAGGAAAAGGCCTGAATGAAAAGGGCAGGCAGGCCGAGCACATTGCACTTGTCTGTTGAGGACAGGTCAATATGCCCTCACCGTCCAGCTGAGTTACAAATCGTTCTTCGGTCAGGGGTTAGCTTTAGGGTTTTGGTCAGAGGTGGGCTATGTGAACAGAGTACTGGAAGCTCATTTCAACAAATTTCAATAGAACACCGGCAGAGAAAAGGCCAACAGTACAGTGTGTGTGCGTGTGTGTGTGCGTGTACATGCGTGTGTGTGTGTGTGTGTGTGTGTGTGTGTGTGTGTGTGTGTGTGTGTGTGTGTGTGTGTGTGTGTGTGTGTGTGTGTGTGTGTGTGTGTGTGTGTGTGTGTGTGTGTGTGTGTGTGTGTATGCATGTCTGCTTGTGTGTGTTGAGTAAAGAGGTAGTAAAACATCCGTTCTATCATGCCTCATGTACTCACAAACTGCTTTGCATTTCTCGAGACCAGCCATCATGTGCCATACACGGTGAAAACTAAGCCATAAATAATCAAGAGCCAAATGCAAACAAAACTCTACGCACAGACTGGAGCTCAGGGGGCCCCCGCTCTCTTTGCTGAAAACACTCAACTACATCTGAACAACAGTGCTATGACATTACTGAGCGTTTTAGGAATCAGATCAAAACTTAGTCATAACCATTTTTGTGACACTAAGGTTGTAACATAAGCTCTGTGCAAAGCAGAGTTTTATAAAGTAGAAGTACTGTAGTACTATTAGAAATAGACGTAGTACTCTTACAGATGTAATTACAACACTAGTGGTATGATATTACATGGATTCAACTTTGTAATATCATACTACTAGTGTTCTTATTGTATCTGTACTTTATCTTTTATTATATCTTATTGTACTAGGCAGAGAGACCATGGACACTCCTGGACACTTTATGGCCACCTTGTCTTGGCTTCTATGTGCCACTTAGCTAAGGCACATGTGAACACTGTGGACACTTTACACTTTGTGTGTGTGTGTGTGTGTTTGTGTGTGTGTGTGTGTGTGTGTGTGTGTGTGTGTGTGTGTGTGTGTGTGTGTGTGTGTGTGTGTGTGTGTGTGTGTGTGTGTGTGTGTGTGAGAGAGAGAGAGAGAGAGAGAGAGAGAGAGAGAGAGAGAGAGAGAGAGAGAGAGAGAGAGAGAGAGAGAGAGAGAGAGAGAGAGAGAGATATGCCTTGGCAAAATGTATGTAACAGTGAGCTATATATGATTATTTTATGTGTAAATATGTGTGTTATGTCTTGTGGGCAATGTCTTTATTTATGTGTGTATGCTACTTGACACCTTAATTTCCCCCTGGGATCAATAAACGATACTCTACTCTACTCTACTCTATCTGTAAGAGTACTTCTGCTTTATACATTTTTAGAGGTTAAAGCAACATCAAATAGTTGTCCTCTTTGGTGACCTTACAGGTTGGAAATGGAATTGTCCATCATTTGGAAATGTGTAAAGAGAAAAATGACTGCAGAGGGATGGCAACACAAAGTCAGAAAGGCCTTTCTCCCTCTCACAAGTCGATGAGTCACTAACCGAAATTGTTGGAAACATCTTAGCATTATCATTTTTAATGTAGAAAAAAATGACTTATTGCCGCTTTAAATCAGCTGCTGACTGCTGCACGCAACACTAATATGGTGCACGGCTGCACGCAACGTTAATAATCATAACGGTGGTCAGACTGGTTGCACGCAATCATTCTGAAATGGTAATAGTGGTCTAACTGGAAGAGCCTTCTGGTCGGCAGCCTGGCGGTCAGTATGGCAAGCACTCGCTCGCTCGCTGGCGCACGGTAAGCAGGCAGTGGAGGCCAGGAGAGCAGTGACGCAGGGCACCCAGCTGTGAGCAGTCCGATTTCCCCCTCGGCCTCGTCCATGTGACTCGCTGATTACAAAAATGGACAGTTTATAGCAGCTTTTAAAAGCTTAACACCACACCATGGCACAGGGATAATCCAACAGCTGTCTGGAGCACACCGCATGGAAAAAAAAGAAAAGAGGGAAAGAGGGGAAAAAATATTAAACCCAACCGAGGGGTGAGTATAGGAGTGGCTAGTAGGCAGAGAAGCAGAAGCCCACAAATGCACATGGGCATGGGCATGCACGCACACACACACACACACACACACACACACACACACACACACACACACACACACACACACACACACACACACACACACACACACACACACACACACACACACACACACACACACACAGATGGACACATAGACACACATACACACATGGACACACAACACAGAAACATACAGTACCTACACACACAGACACACACACAGTCACAGACACACAAAGACACACTGCACTCTGACGTGAGAGCACACAGACGTCAAGGGCTCGGCACATGAATGCATTCAAACAAATGCATTCAACAGCATGCATACACCAGGCATGCTTACAATGGGTACACTGCCCCCGTGGATACGCATAAAGGCACAAACACAAATAGTGGAATAATCTTTCCGGTTTTCTAGTTTGTCAGTATGGCGCGGCTTGTAAAACAGTCACACAAATGGCTTGTATGCTTTCATTACCAGACTCTTCCCCTGTAATACTACAAGCATTGTCATAATCTGTTGTATATACACTATACGTGCTCTACTGTCACAAGTCCAATAGTTCTGAATGAAAAACAACAAAACTCTATGCATTAAGCATAATCATAATCTCTTCAAAGAAAAAAAAACGTAATCTCACAGATATACGTAGAAGAAAGTAGTTTTTTTTATTGCATCGACTGTGGTGAATGACTGGCATTACTGGGGCTGCAGTGTACCGTAACAATGCGAAATCACCATGTCGTGAGAAAACCACATCCGGCAATTCATCATGCCAACATGGGAGACACGTCCGTAATCTCAAAATCCATTGATGGATGGGAGGCACTACTAGCTCTCCAACTGGCACGAAATACAGTATAATCTCACCATCACACCTTCGCTCTGTGTGTGTGTGTGTGTGTGTGTGTGTGTGTGTGTGTGTGTGTGTGTGTGTGTGTGTGTGTGTGTGTGTGTGTGTGTGCGTGTGCGTGTGTGTGTGCATGTGTTTGCTGTGTTGATATGCATGTCTACGCATGTGTCGTCTATTTCTGTGTGTTTTGCTGTTGTTTTTGGTCTTTCCTTTGAAAAACTGTAAAGGGACTGTGTCAGATGAAACAATATTTAGGACCAGTGATTAGGACTATTGTGACTTTTTATGAATATTTTCTGTGTGAAAGGATGGATATGCTTCTTGTGACATGCAATGTACTGTCTAGACAAGGATTGTAACGCCCAAGCCAATATATATTTCAGAGTTCAGAGGATGATATTTTTAGATGTATTTTAGTGCTAATGGTAAGCTTAAAAATAATTCTCTCTTTCATTTTTTTAAAGAATGTTTTGCCAATATCATTGCAGCAAATTTGATCTGTCAGCCTCTGACTAGTAGCTATATAACTTGTAAAATATATATATAATGCACAGGTCAAAATGAAAATGAAGGGCAGAGTAAACTGCCTCTAAATATTGGAATTCTCAGGCTAAGTCCATACATGCACTCTGTGCTTGCGTGACTTTCCTATATCGCCTTAACCCTATTCCATCCCATTTATATCGAATTATCTCTCGCAAATCCACCTCTGGCAAGCGAATTACCTCATATAGCGTGGCAAAATTGACGTTGGAGCGATATAACTTTTTCCATCACGCGTGTCGCACCAACTTTTTTAATGCGAAGCACTTTAAAGCAAATTATCTTTTTAATGGAAAACCTCACTTCACACTCCATCTCTCCTGTCTCCCTATAACCACACACACACACACACACACACACACACACACACACACACACACACACACACACACACACACACACACACACACACACAGATAAACACACACACACACACACACACACACACACACACACACACACACACACACACACACACACACACACAGATACACACACAGATACACACACAGATACACACACACACACACACACACACACACACACACACACACACACACAGTGTGCGCATCTCCCCGTTCTGCCCGTGCGGGCCCCCTAGGCCCCTGTCACCTGTCATCACTTGCCACTCTCCAGCACATAAATCACATCATCACCACTGTCCTCAGAGGCTGATGGAGAGAGAGAGAGAGACGGGAGGGAGTGATAGTGAGTGAAAGAGGGAAAGGGAGAGATGAAGAACAGAGAGAGAGAGAGAGAGAGAGAGAGAGAGAGAGAGAGAGGAAGAGAGAGAAAAAGAGTGTATGAGAGAAAGAACAAGCTAGACAGTGAAAATGATGACAGAGGAAGACAGGGGGAGGAAGGGAACACAAGTCAGAAATAGAGCTAAAGGTTTGTATGGGGGGAAAGGAGGTGAGAGACTTGATCAGAGAAAGAGTGAGGAGGAGACTGGGAGGGGAGGGTTTGACAGACCGAGCGCTGGACGTGGTGGCTGACGTAAGTGTGAAGACAAGATGCAGTGGAATAACGAGACGAATTGCTCTTGTGTGTGTGTGTGTGTGTGTGTGTGTGTGTGTGTGTGTGTGTGTGTGTGTGTGTGTGTGTGTGTGTGTGTGTGTGTGTGTGTGCGTGCGTGCGTGTGTGTGTGTGAGCGTGTGTGAGAAAAAAAGGAACAAAAAGAATGCTGAAGATGACAGGGAAAGAAAGAGGGAGACCTGGGAGAGAGAGACAAAAGGGAGGAGGCAGAAGAAGAAAAGGTGAGTGATGATAACAGAGGGAAAGAAAGAGAGGCAGACCTGGACAAAAACAATGCAGAGGTAAAAGAAAAGGGTAGGGATGACAAAAGGAAAAAAAAATAATAAAAAAGATGGGGGATGGCTTGGAAAAAGGAAGATGACGCAGTTGAAGAGGAAAAGATGAGAATAATGAGAGAGATAAAGAGAGACCTGAGAAAAAGAAAGACAACAGGGTGAAGGTATGGTACAGTATATACATTGAAGAAGAAATATGAATTGGTGATACAGTAATCAAGAAAAGAGAGATACAGGAGGAAAAGAAATGACAGGAGGGATGCAGGAGAAGACACGGGACAGAGAGTGTTGGTGTGTAGGAGGAGAAGAAGGAGAAGAAGAAGAAGAAGAAGAAGAAGAAGAAGAAGAAGAAGAAGAAGAAGAAGAAGAAGAAGAAGAAGAGAGAAAGATATTAAAAAGAAAGAAAGCTGACAGGGAGGAGGCAGGAGGAGAGGAAAAGAGAAGAGGGAGAGTAGAGGTGAGTGGAGGATGACACAGCACTTCTGGAAGGAGCATGGTGGTGCGACAGAACAGGGAGACTGTACTGCGGATCCCCACATCTCACACACACACACACACAAATGCTCTCTCTCTCTCTCTCTCTCTCTCTCTCTCTCTCTCTCTCTCTCTCTCTCTCTCTCTCTCTCTCTCTCTCTCTCTCTCTCTCTCTCTCACACACACACACACACACACACACACACACACACACACACAGTTTGGCCACAGGGCTTTCTGTTGTTGTGGTCTGTGCTGTGCTGTGGTGTTGCCCACAGATCTCCCTGTAAGGTAATAGGGGCCATTTTTCTCAGGGAATCCCCTGGCAGACAGCATAAACTATACCAGCCAGACAACATGGCCGAGAAACCCCCAATTCCCCAGAGTCCACTCATATGACATTGCCGCTCAAATACTTGCACTTGTGTAATTAATTTCTTGTTTGTATTAAGCATTAACGTACATAGCATGCCCCAACTTTTGATGAGGTACTTTATCATGTATTGTCACATCTCCCTCCACCCGAACAACTGCAGGATTTAAAAACCCGAAAGAAACAGTTTGTTGCAAAGATAAGTCGTAAAACTAGCTCACTGTGATAAGCAAGTGGTGTTCATTGATTCCTTATCTCAGGTTTCAAAGGCACTGGTGGTTTCCCCTGAAGCAACAGAGAGGAAATCCTACAACAGGATTTAAAAACTCGAAACTAACCGTTTGTTGCAAAAATATGCCATAACATTAGCTTACTCTGGTAAGTGATTTTAGTTGATCATATAGGTACTAGTGATATTCACTGATGCAACAGAGAAAAATCTTCAAAAACTCAAAAGCACAACATTTTTGCAAAGGTAAAACATGCACTTGCTGTGAAGACATTGATTTTTAGCTGATCAGATATCTCAGGTTTACCACGTTGATCGTTCCAGACAGATGCCACAAAGAGCAACAGGGATTTCAAAACTCGTAAAACTAGCTTCCTCTGATAACAAAGGGATTTTACTTGATTACATTTTTTCTGTGTGTGTGTGTACGGGAACCCGTTGATTGCCCCAGATGCACACAGTTGGAAGGCGGGAGCCAGGTCTGACCTCTAGAGGACAGTAATTAAATGAAGAGCTTTTTGTCTTCTGCCGTACATTTATTGACACCCCCTGACACGTATTAACCAAATTAGAGGCGATTCCCTGTGTGTCATCGCCCATCCGAGCATCTCTCCTTCGCTACCCCCTCCCTTTATCGTCTTCCACTCTCTCCACTGTCTGCCTTTCTTTGCATTCCTACCGCTTTCATTCTTCATCACTCCCATTCTCTCTCTCTCTCTCTCTCTCTCTCTCTCTCTCTCTCTCTCTCTCTCTCTCTCTCTCTTTGTTTCATCTTTCATTCTCTTCTCCTTTGGGTCACCCTTGGACCAAAGTAGTTTTAATCTGCCGTAATGGTCTTTCTGGCAGCATATAGCTTCACACTCCCCATAGCATCACACTCACACACACACACACACACACACACACACACACACACACACACACACACACACACACACACACACACACACACACACACACACACACACACACACACACACACACACACACACACTTTATTTATACACACTATTCTTCCCTCCCTCCCCCTCCCTCCCCCACACACACACACACACACACACACACACACACACACACACACACACACACTTTATTTATACACACTATTCTTCCCTCCCTCCCCCGTCTTCAGATCACAGACTTATAATGCCTATTGATTTGGAGAGTCTCCACGGGCATTTGCAAATGAATTTAGCCCACATCACAGCATTAAGAACCTGCCTCAATACAGATGTTATTTGATGAGTCTTTTAAAAAAAAAAAAGAGGCTGGTAATCTGATCTAGTATCGAGCCATTCGTGAAATATGGCTGACTAGACCTGGTTGTTGCTAGGCAACTAAATCCAGGGAGTCGGGATGGGTGGTGGTGGTGGTGTGTGTGTGTGTGTGTGTGTGTGTGTGTGTGTGGGGGGGGGGGGGGTCACCTGTGATGAGTTTATCGAGGAGTACGGCCAGATCAGGAGAAGCTTCAACAGACCTGGCAACAAGAGCCACGCTGGCCTCAATAGGATATAGCTGAGGCTGCGGCTACAGAGATTGCTGCCGTGTTTAGCCTGCGTGGGTGATGAGATGGACGGAAGGGGAGAAGGGGTGGGGGGGCGGAGGCGGAGGAGAGGGAGCCAAGACTATGGAGATGAATGGATGTGATCGGTGATGAAGAGATACACTCCCACATGGACAGGGGGCTGGGGAAGGGTGTGGGGGGTTGAGCAGGTTTCATTATCACACAACACAGAACACAACATGGCAGACAATGACTATGACAAGTACGATCATCACCAGGCGATCGACTTATTTTGCTGTTTCGTCCTCCTCTGCAGTCATTTTAGGGGGCTGGTTGGTCTCTGAGGTGTGTTCTGAAGTCGCCACAGAAAAGGCTTAAAAGGGCTCTCAGCAGTCATGCATTTCAGTGCCTGTCGCAGGTGGTGCAGTCACCGCAGAGAATAGACCAAGACAGAAGGATGAGAGAGAGAGCGAGAGAAAGAGAATAGAGGAATGAGGCAACTGTGAGAGAGGTCAGAGAGATTGAGAACAAGCGGGAGAAAAGATAAGAATAATTGGATGAGGCAAGAAAAGAGAAAGAGAAGCGAAGAGAGCGAAAAGGGGAAAAAAGAGCAGAAAAGGGTAGAAAAGCGCAAGCCAACGAAGGGTAGTGATAGTGACAGGAAGACAGCCACAACGATGGCATGAGTGAGATAACAAGGGAGAGAAAGAAAGAGAGCACAGAAAAAGGGGAGAGAGAGGTGGCCAGTTAGAGAAAGAGAGTGTTCAAAAAGAGAGAGAGAGAGAGAGAGAGAGAGAGAGAGAGAGAGAGAGAGAGAGAGAGAGAGATGGGCAGCGGGCAGTAGGAGACATAGAAAGAGTGCAGAAAGAAGGAGCGAGCGATGGGTGGTGAAAGATCGAGGGAGCACAAAAAAGAGCGAGAGAGAAACTTGTTACTGTTAACAGTTAAAGAATAGAGAGAGAGAGAGAGAGAGAGAGAGAGAGAGAGAGAGAGAGAGAGAGAGATGGGTAGGATGAAACCAAAAGAGGACATAAAAAAGGCATTGAGAAGGTGAGCGACAGAGATAAGGAGAGAGGTAGCACTCGCGAAGAACAGACAGCTTACAGCACAACAGCGAAAGAGCAAGATGGATGAAGATGGAAGAAAGAGAGAAACAGAGAGAGAGCGAGGGGGGAAGAGAGAGAGAGAGGGAGCGAGGGGGGAAGAGAGAGAGAGAGGGAGCGTGTGTGTGTGTGTGTGTGTGTTGGAGAGAAAGAGAGGTGATGTGACCTAGATAGGCTGCTAGAGGCTGCTGGGTGAGATGTGTGGCAGGGTAATAGACACCGCCTGAAATGCATGAAGCCTCAGGATCAAGGTGAGCATTTGAGGGAGCCCAAAATGGCACACAAGCTCCCCAGACAAGGCATCGTGCCGCACCAAGACAGCCCTTAACATAGCACAGGCGCCAGAAATGAAATTGCGCATCTCCACTACAAGGAAACAGCACAGATACACACAGACAGGACAGAGATACACACTCACATGCACACACACCGTACACACACACACATAGAAACAACACACACACACACACCCTCACACCCAAAAACAGACACACAACCACATAGACACACACACACACACACACACACACAAATGCTCGCACATGCTCACATACGCATACACACAACACACACGTGCACACCACAACACTCAACCACACACAAATATATTCACATGCACACAGAAAAAGGCACATACAGTCTTGCATGCACACACACACCAATAGACTCAAACACACACACACACACACACACACACACACACACACACACACACACACACACACACACACACACACACACACACACACACACACACACACACACACACCTGCCCTTGTACAGTTCTGTGGCGGGTAGCCTGTCCCTCCTGAGACAGGAGGATCCAGTAGCAGTGCAAGGCTCCTGGGACCAGCTGGTTTGTCTCCGTGTGGATGCTGTGCAGTGCCACACGGCGAGAGACGAGAAGTGGGGTTTGCAGGTCAGGTACGACCAAACGAAACTACTGATCCCATTCACTACATAGTACGTATACTTTGCTCTAAAAGACACTGCAGCAGGATAACAAGGATACTCGCAAGGATATCCAAGGAAAGGGGAAGGGGCTACATAGAGACCATGCGCTCCTGTCAGCCACTGCAATGACTGAGTCTTATTCACCGTAATGCTATTCAAAGGTAGCGAAGGAGTTCACATGAAAAAACACCATAGTCAAAAAATCCTATTTTTTCGAGGATACTCCAATGTCACTGAATCCCGTGCTCGCCAGCCAAATGCAAGAAATCTAGAAGCATATTGAAAATGCAGCAGCATAAACTTGCATTTGCAAAATTCAAAAGGTACATTTAAAATGTAATTACGTTTACATTCTACGTTACAAATTACTTGACATTTTATCATTTTTTTGCATCTTGTTTTTCCCCGAAGGACATAACACCACTAGCGCACACTCACAAAGATACATCTCTCCGTCCTCAGTAATCGTGAATCAATTAATCATTAGTGTACTTGGCTGTAAAGGGCTAACCACCTGTGCTTGACAGGTACACTGGTGGGGGTCGTCCACCTCAGTCATTTGTGATGGATCATTAAGGAAATGCACTCAGGCAATCGGTTGTTCACGTGTTGGCCATTTCTTCTCCTTTCCCCCCCTCTCTTTCCCTTTCTTGGATGGGTGTGAGATGGTAACAGATGTTTGGTAGACGTGTATATATTGAGATCACGTGTGTAAGCACCTTTGTGTGTGTACGTGTCTGTGTGTGTCTGTGTGTGTTTGTGCGTGTTTGTGTGTGTGTGTGTGTGTGTGTGTGTGTGTGTGTGTGTGTGTGTGTGTGTGTGTGTGTGTGTGTGTGTGTGTGTGTGTGTGTGTGTGTGTGTGTGTGTGTGTGTGTATGTATGTGCGTTCGTGTGTGTGTGTGAGTGTGCATGTGTGTGTGTGCGTGCGTGTCCGTTCGTGCATGCGTGCGTGCGTGTGTGTGTACTTGCCTTCCTTCTGCAGTCTGACCTACATAGTGGAACAGCGCAGCCTGATGGTGCAAGCAGCTGCCGCAGTAGTAGACCCGGCCTGGCATGCCTGAACACACTCACGCACGCACACATGTACGCACGCATGCATACATGCACACACAAACTACCCCTTCCACCAAACCTACTCACAGACGTGCATACAAAACGCACATACATGTACACAAACATCTTGTCAAACCCACACAAATACTCACACATTCTTACCAAGGGCCTCAGAAACATGTGCACACAAATAGCTGATATCTGACTCCTCAGTAAGAACACGAAGTAGTGAAATCATAGTGAGAAAGATTTAATCCGAATTACATTCTACAAGTAGTACACCACACATGTGGGTCATTCCATGTCAATTCACACGCCTTCCCCACATGACCCTCTCCGATTTACCCGATATCTCACATACAGGTACCTTTTGATGTCAATTGAAAGAATACCAAGTATTAGCATCCTACGTCTAACGGTTGCGGAGATGAAGCCCTCCAAAGTTGGGGTGCCATGCCCACTTTTCAAGCCTGTGAATTGCATACAAAATTTACAAGCAGATTTTGACACCTCTAGTTTTAGTTTGAAGGAAGATACAGGCTTAAAAATCACCATGGCCCCTCAATATGACCCTGTCTACCAGATGATGTACTTACAAATAGCATGCATTGATTATTTTTGGCTATATTAAGCCTTAAAAACTGAATTTGTGAAAAGCGTGATGAAGAGTCTTGCCATTTTGGGGTTCCAGATCTTGGAAACTATGTATGCTTTGGGAGTTATAATTGATTTTCCATGATATTTGGGAACTGTACAGTCTATTCCAAAAAAAGTAGGGCACTCAGACTTTTAATGATGGAATAGGAGGGACTCAAAAACAGCTTTTGGACAAAATTACCTTACGGTACCCTCTACTTCAGGCCTCAAATTAACCATGTGGGCACTTGATGACTGGAACGCCCTTTTAACCCCATGTACAGTAGCATTGTATCAAACATTCAAGCTTCGAAAAACTTTGTTTTTCAAAGTGCTTCATATTAATCTTGGCCTTCAAAGTATATGTTTTTGTCTATGTCTCATCACAGTGTCTGTTTTGTCTGCTGCCATCTGCTGGTCAAAAAATGCAACAACAGTGTAATGTAAGAAAACAAAAGGGGCTTGACAATCTTGCCCATAATTTACCAATAAAGTAACCTAGAAATCTAGACGCCCCTAGGGGTTAAGCTCGCTAGGCTACCAATAAAGCACTTTAATTCCACAGTATATTGCTATTAATTATTGCTATTATTTTAACGAGCATTATGCAGAATACTCAATCATAATTACATTTCTACCAGGACACCCCCACCCCCATGTCTGGTAGAAATGTAGTGCAGGGTGAGGCCATCTTGGGACTGGCATCATGATTGAGCATTAAGCAGTCACACTTAGGAAATTATTTAAACTATAAATATTCATCATGCTTGTTAAAATCATAATTAGTATAAAGCAATATACGGTATAATAATTACAGTGCTTTATTGGTAAGTTATGGGCAAGATTTTCCAGCCCCTGTTGTTCTCTTACATTACGCTGTTGTTACTTTTTTATACCAGCAGATGGCAGCAGACAAAACAGACACTGTGATAAGATGGAGAGAAAAACATATACTTTGAAGGCCAAGATTAATATGAAGAACTTTGAAAAACAAAGTTTTTCTAAGTTTGAATGTTTGATACAGTGCTACTGTACATGGGGTTAAAAGGGCGTTCCAGTCATCAAGTGCCCACATGGTTAATTTGAGGCCTGAAGTAGAGGGTACCGTAAGGTCATTTTGTCCCAAAGCTGTTTTTGAGTCCCTCTTATTTTATCTTTTAAAGTCTGAGCGCCCTACATTTTTTGGAATACACTGTACAGTTCACAAATATCATGGAAAATCAATTATAACTCCCAAAGCATACATAGTTTCCAAGATCTGCAACCCCAAAATGGCAAGACTCTTCAACATGCGTTTCACAAATTCAGTTTTTAAGGCTTAATGTAGCCAAAAATAATCAAGGCATGCCATTTGTAAGTACATCATCTGGTAGACAGGGTCAAATTGAGGGGCCATGGTGATTTTTAGGCCTGTATCTTCCTTCAAACTAAAACCAGAGGTGTCAAAATCTGCTTGTGAATTTTGTATGCAATTCACAGGCTTGAAAAGTGGGCATGGCACCCCAACTTTGGAGGGCTTCATCTCCGCAACCGTTGGACGTAGGGTGCTTATACTTGGTATTCTTTCAATTGACATCAAAAGGTACCTGTATGCGAGATATCGGGTAAATCGGAGAGGGTCACCTGGGGAGATTCTAGGGAATCATGTGAATTGACATGGAATGACCCATGTAGTACCTCCAGGATACAACTTCACAGGATCTAACAGGATATTGCAATTAGTTGCCAAGGAATTCTCTTACTCATGGATGCACATACACGCACACGCGCACACACACACACACACACACACACACACACACACACACACACACACACACACACACACACACACACACACACACACACACAATAGACTCATTTGGAAAAAAGACTAGGCCTTCGGCAGTGTCAGTGAGGGTTTTTATCCATGGCGTGCAGCTCATGCTAAGGACTATGTATGACACATTAACTGTTTGTGTGTGTGAGATTGTGCATGTCTCTGATCATTTTTGTATGCATTTGCTTGTTTTTGTGCATGTGTGTGTGTAATATGTGTGTGTGACCATGTGTGTAGTTGATGCTGCTGTGTTATATATACTATGTGTAGATTTGATTGTCTATTGTCTATGTGTACGTATGTATGTGGTTTGCATGCAACATCGCTTGCATGCAACATGTATCCAACATTGTGTACAACCAACATGCTCGTGGCGACTGTCCACTTGATTAGCCAGGCCAATGGAGACCCTGAGCTGACTGAAGCCCACCCAGGCCACTGGCATGCAAATACGGACACCCCAACCTCCTGTTGCCCCCTCCCTCCTTCCCCTCCCAAAACCTCTCGGCAGGGCCTAATGGAGCTCCACTGACACATTTGGCTTGTCTGAAGACACTAACAGAGACATGTGTCAGGATGCATCAGTGAAGCACCCGGTCAACACCACGACCATCACCATAGCAGCAGAATCTCATAGAGGGCTGCAACGTCCCCACGCTGAGGGACAGAGTGGTGGGTGGACGTTGATGTGAGAGACTGCTGCCACTAGGGCTGCACGATAGCAGAAAAAAAAAATACGCGATAACAGCATGCCATACCTCGATAACGATATTTAAACGACTTTTAGAAATATAGCGGAGTGTTTTTCTTGTCACTAATTTGATGGTCTGTGTGGGGGACTTGGCTTTGGTCATGGAAGGCTTCTTGCGCATTTGTTGATATTCAACTAGTGATAAGACTGCACAGAGATGTTTTACTTGTTTGCCATATTTAAGTCATTTTCACGATACGCATATCGCCACTCTTGATATTGTGATGTCAATACATTTTCGATATATTGTGCAGCCCTAGCTGCCACCTAAATGCATTTGTCCCTCCCTTCGTCCTACTGTACTCTGGTCTTAGTATTAGTATGCTCCTGAACTTTCTTGTAATTTGAAATGTGCATTTGATTTACCCAATCGCTATTGCTTGATCTTGGCGTATAATCTGCTCATATATGATGCATCATCGTTCAGCCCCTCCCTCGCCCCTCTCCTGTTCTCTGATTGGTCATAAACGATCTGGTAATGCAGGTACTCTTCTCCCAGAAGACCCGACCCAGACATAATATGGAGGGAAATGCCAAATTAGCAGAAATTTAGAGATGACAAGGCTACCACCACAGCAAAAACAGCACATTGTAAAGGCATGTACGTAAAGGTATGTTGTGCAGATTCATATGAAATATATGAACCCCCCAAAAAAATCAATAGCCTATATACGTTTTGCAAAGCAAAGCAGTGTGAGAAATTACATTTGAAATTCAAAATCTTAATCTTTTCAAGGGACCATGTCAAGGTGGTAGGTGTTTGTTGTCAAGGTGGCCGCCGTGACTGCAAATTGCTGTGGGAAACCCTGGACACGGAAGGCTGCCCATCTCCACAGAGAGGAGGAGGAGTAGGGATCAGAGCATGGCAACCCGACCGAAGCCCGACGGGCCGGGTCGGAACCCGACGGGCCGGGCCGGACTCGGACAAAAAAAAATAGAATATCTGTCGGGACTCGGGTCGGACTCGGGCTTGAAGCAAACAGACATTGTGAAAAGTGTAAGCAACCAGAGGAAACGTTTCAGTTCATGCAAACGGCAGTTTTGTGATTAAAAAAATAAGTAATTGAATATGCATAAATGAAAATGTTGGTAGGCTACTCGTGCGAGGATTATTATTGGCTGTATGCACGCGCCAGTTACCAGCGGCAACATGGACGCTCACTCCCAGTCAGCCGAGCAGGAATGCTGAGTCAACTTGCTTTCTTAATAAGCGCCAAATCAACAGTTGTCAGTGAACGTGTGGTGTTTTGTTGTAGGCCTAGTGTAGGCCATGTTTTAGCATGCCTTCGATGCTGTCTTAAATGTTGAACATAAAATGACGAAGTTTGTCACTGCATTGCTCGCCAAGGATTACATTTCCAGCATGGGGGAGCATAATATGGATTTAAGAAGACGCACACGCTACGTGGAGTTGCCTAAGGTAGGGGCGAAGAGGTTTCCTGTTACTATTTTGTCCGCTGTGACATTTCATGTCCTTCACGTAGGTTCTTAATTCTTGTCACTTTTTCTGTACAGTTGTAACTATGCACGTGCAACCTTTCCTGATTTTATATTGACCGCATGGACATCAGGGGAAATGACATTCTCTTGGAGGGCCGAACAGGCTACTGTTCTTCGGGGTGAACTTATAGCCCATCCTTCTTAACGACAAGGAGCGGCATCTTCACGGGGCTCGCGTGGATTTATTTGCACTAACAGTAACGTAACAAATGTTCCATAGCCGCGCTGACTGCATCCAAAACGTATTCGTTAGTTTTCGCCTGTCTTATCCTCTCACGGCCCTCCCATGCATTTGATCACCGAACCCAACATCTCTGGTCTAACCGAAAGAAACATAAGGTGCGCTGTCACATGTGTGTGTGTGTGTGTGTGTGTGTGTGTGTTTATAGGCTACTTACTATGCGTGCGTAACTAAATTAGGCTACTGCAAATTGCCTCATCCTAACGTCTTTGCCTATCCTGGCTGTTTATCACGTGGTATTTTGAGTATGGAGGAGCCCACATAGAAAATCTTGCTTGCGCACAGGTTCTGTTGTTATTACAGTGGTCTCGGGCTTCGGACGGGTTCGGACACAAACATTTTAATTTGTCTCGGGCTCGGGTCGGGGTTGATCACTTTTCTGTCGGCTGAGGGCCGGGCTCGGACAGAAAAAACTGGCCCGAGCCACACTCTAGTAGGGATCGGTGGGTATTGATGTGAGGCATTGCAGCCTAAATCCATCTGTACCACCCACCCTTCATCCCCTCATCTATCCATCTTTCCAGCCAGCCCATAAAAAGGGGAGGTGGGAGTTTTTATTTCTCAACTTTTGTTCTTCCTCAGTGTCAGGGGGAGTGCAGCATCCATCTCAATCCATCTGTCTTATGAAAGGAACAGTTTTTTTTAAACGTCCTCACCTGTCCTTTCCTTTTGAAATGCCACTGGCGAATGCACAAGTTGTTTTCTGTCTCTGAAAGTATGGAAGTGTGACTGAGAGAGAGAGAACTTTGCGTACGTCTGGTTTAGAGCACGAACTGAGGCTTTTCCTAATACCCTGAACGGCTGCTCAAATGATTACTCACTTTCCTTGCGATGATGACGCACAAAAAAAACATTCAGAAGGTGTATGTGTGTGTGTTTGTGAGTGTGAGTGTGTGTGTTTTATAATATTATTATGCTGACGGCATCTGCACTGGGCTTGGAGAATGCTGCTCCAGACACCCTCACAGATAAAGAACATAACACTAAATAAACAATCAACTAATCTTACAGAGACCTGATACTGTGTATTAACTTTAAAGCGTTTTTTAAAGTGGTTCCTTTACTCTGTCTTACCATCTACTTAGTTTCTATTTCCTACCTTACCATGTTGTTATACCTTCGCCTGCCGCTGGTATCAGAGGCATACTGTTCTCCGCTTGTCTGACAATACGTGTGCATTTGGCTCTCACAGATATTTGCTTGCGCGATTGCTTTTGAAGAGGTGGACTTATTTTGACCAAATTCTGTAAGCTACAACTCCTGTAATAGGTACAAGAACCAATTCACTTTAGGAGCTTTCAACATGGCTACAGTACAAAGGCATCAGATTCAACACTATGGCATTGAATTCCATCACATTGTTGTAACGTTCCACCCATTTCTGTTGCTACAGCATGTGTTTGTCGCTGGCTCCTGGGTTTGGTTTGCATTTCATGTTTTATTAAATTCCTTTTCATTTTGTGTAAATGCCATGGAGGCATGGTAATAAATGCACGTTTTGTTAAAAACGAAAGTTCGTGAGAAGCGTAATGGAATTTGGCATGCCTAATTTATCACCCACATTCTATTCTCTGCTCAACTGTCATTCGTCTGAATTCAGCGCGCACGCCTATGTAACCAACTGCATCTCATTCTCCGCCCTGCTGTCATTTGGTGGAACTTTTGAAACTCCCCTTAATTAACTATACAGCATTTATTCTCTTGAGAAATTTTCTTTCCTGCTCGCACCCACCTCCTCCCTGTCCACCTCCCTTCTGCAAGCTGTTTGGTCGATTCGTCAGGCATCTTGTCTTATCCTCTCCAGTTTACCTTGCTCCATTTCTGTCTGACCATCATTGGCCGGGTTTTTTTCGCTCAGACCTCGGACATATATATAGGCACAGATATTGCCCGAGCTCTCAGTGGTGCTCCGTACTCCTGAGCTCGAGAATGTTTACTGCATAGACATTTATCGGTCATGGCAGTACTTCAGCACCACGACCAGCGATCTTGCCCAATACGCTGCGTGATCTATCTGAACTTCTCGAGTGCAGTGGTCTGCTGGGACCCCGTGAAGCACTTCGATGATTGGTCCACCGCGTGGAATGCTACTCTCCTGCGAGGCCCGGACGATCATGAGAAGTCCGCTTTCCAGCGAGAACAAAGATGTATGCATACATGCTCAATTCAAATTTCAGATAGTGAACTAATGAAACACTTTCATGTCCAATTCCACCTATTTTCACCGATCGCTATGACATGTCTTAGGTCCTACTAGGCGCTTGAATTTGGTTTGCATTTCATGCTTTATCTTAAACGTTTTTTTCATTCTGACAATCTATGGCAATCCTCAACCCCCACCCCACTTTGCCATTACCCAGCCAGGAGCTTCCTCTAAGATCTTTGTATAAAATGCTTGATTTAAAAAGTGCTGAGGTAGAAAGCTGTTTAAGGGTCTGTAAAAATCTCTTCCAGAAGTAAGTCCTGTAGCTATGGACTCAGTTGAGATGAGATGTGGGTGTGGGGAGTGGGGAAAAAGCCATCTCCGAGTATTTCTGCCTGGGCTAGCAGTCCTATAACAAGAACCTGCGTGCATTACAGAGGTTTAGCTCTCTAAAGAGTCTATTCGTTCAGTTCATTCATACTTAGATGCTGTGTTATGTGGATATGTCTGGATCTGATCGTGTGGAAATTGCCCCAGGGAGAAGGAAAGTAATGGACTCTCACATGTAAAACTATGTGCCCACACACACACTCATACACACACACACACACACACACACACACACACACACACACACACACACACACACACACACACACACACACACACACACATAGATTCACCTCAGACATGCATGTACATACACTGACTTATACATAGACAAACTCGTGCAAACAAGTTAGGACACACACACACACAGGCACACATATTGTATTACACACACACACGCATGCACGCGCGTGCACGCACGCACGCACACACACACACACACACACACACACACACACACAGGCATACACCTCTCTCTTTCTCTGTCTCTCTCTCTCTCATACACACATGCATGCACGCGCGCACACGCACACACACACACACACACACACACACACACACACACACACACACACACACACACACACACACACACACACACACACACACACACACACTCACTCACTCCCTCATCCACCTTGACAGAGACACTAGATTGCATCCATCCAACTGGAAATGAGATATTGCCTGACACGTCAGCAACTCTTCCCTCCAAAGTGTAAATAAAGAAATTTCACAGCACATTTTGCACACAGTGGGAGAATCTGTCCTCCCCCACTCGTACACATGCGCGGCACGTTACAGTGGGATACATAGGCGAAGCAAACCCGGCCGCACACCCACTCAGGACTCTGCTGCATGCATTGAGGCTCCGACTGAAGCTTTCCTTCACGCTCCGAGGCCAGCCGCCCCTACCCACGCATGCACACAAACTAACTCTCCCTCTCTCTCTCTTTCTCTCTCTGTTTCTCTTTCTCTGTCTCTCTCTCACACACAAACTAACTCTCTCTCTCTCTTTCTCTTTCTCTCTCTGACTCTCTTTCTCTGTCTCTCTCTATCACACACAAACAAACTCTCTCGCTTTCTTTCTCCCTCTTCCTCTCTTTCTTTATTTTTCTCTCAAACACAAACTCCCCCCCCCTTTCTCTCTCTCTCTCTGTCCCACTGTATCTCTCTTCCTTTCTCTCTTCTTTTCTCTCCTTTCTTTTTCACTTTCTGTCAAACTCACAAATACAGTACACACACACACACACACACACACACTAGGGCTGGGTGAAATAATCGATTTAATCGATAATCGATCAATTTAATTTAAAATTCACATAATCGATTCACAGGGCACAAAATCATTTTTTTGGTTCTTTTTCTTTTTGTTCTTTTTGTTTAATTTTGGATTTAGGTCTATGGAAAATACCCAGTAGGTATTAGTCAATTAGGCCTAGGCCTACTTATTACAAATTAGCAATCTGTTAACACTGTCAAGCCACAGCCCTTTGACATTTTTATATAAAAATAGGCAACAGCATCTTTTGGGGGAAATCCTGAATCGTGATTAATCGAAATCAAAATCGAATCGATACAGGAACATGGCTGCGATACCCAGCCCTAACACACACACACACACACACACACACACACACACACACATAGTTGGAGAGTTCCCTCCCCTGTCCTGGCATACGGTTCAGTGCTACAGTAGGCACATCCACAATGCACAGCAGACACAAAGTTAAAGTCAAGGCCGTGCCATCAACATGAATTATTCAGAATGCAACCCCTACAAACACACACACACACAGAAACACAGACACACACACACACACACACACACACACACAGCAAACAGAAACACACACACACACAAATACAGACGCTATAAACAGAAATACACACACATACACACACACGTACAGTTTAGGTCACCTTTCTCCTCAGGTGGAGTGGCTCGCCAGGGCGCCGCGTTCTTGTGACGTGACGGGTTCGGGCGTCGAGCCCAGAGGGGAATTGCTTGTGTGTGTGTGTGTGTGTGTGTGTGTGTGTGTGTGTGTGTGTGTGTGTGTGCGTGTGTATGTGTATGTGGGTGTAGATTAGTGCGTGTGTGTATGTGTGCGTAGATTAGTGTGTGTGCGTGTGTGTGTGTGTAGATTAGTGTGTGTGTGTGCGTGCGTGCGTGCGTGCGTGCGTGAGTGTGATTTGTGTGGTGAGGGGTGTGCAGATTAGAGTCTGGGAAAGAGCGGAGACATGCCAAGCAAACACATGCAGCGTCAGAGGCACCACAGAGGGCGAGAAGCACTCCAGCAACTCCAAAAAGGAGAGAGAGAATGAGAGAGGAGAGGCAAAGAGATAGAATGGACTGAGAGAGGTGCAAACAGAGCAACACAAAGAAAGAAAGAAGAAAGAAAGAAAGAATGAAGGAGACAGTAAGTGAAAGCAGGAAAGAAAGAATCAACAAATGAATGTCAGATAGGGAGTGAGGAAGAGGTACAGAGAGAGAGAGAAAAAAATGGGGCAAGAGAAAGAGAGAGGGACGAGGGGGGGAGTCTGCCTAACCGTGAGGAGACACAGTGCAGAGCAGAGACCATGCCTGTCGCAAGGTCAAACATAAAGTGCTGTGGCTGGTGCAACAGCAAGCCACAAATCACTAAGACAAAACACCTCTACAGCACTACACAAACTACTGTCACACATGTGCACAAACACAGGCGTGCCTACACACACGCACATGTGCACATGTGTACAGTACACCCATGCACACGCGAACACGGGCAACACAGGTCAAAAGCAGGACACGCATGTTCTCACTATTTTATTGTGATAGAAGACAAAAACATCTTCACATTCAGTATCTTCGTGGTCAAGATAATATCTTTTCACAATTGAACCATTGCTTTCCTTTTTGGAACAGTGTTGGCATTCTGGCATTGGCATTGTTTTTTCTTGGTGGAAGAAATACTTAATTGATCCCGAATGCAATTAAGAACTTTAAGAATACATCTTCTTTCCAAATTCCATCTTTTTGATCAACCATCTGGTGTGAGTTTACCAGCCATATGGGTATACCATCGTACTCCACCCGAGCCCTCTACCTCTACCACAGAGTTAACCCCTTAGCACAGACCCTGCTGTATGTTATAACCTTACTGTCTCCAAAATCGTAATGATAAAGTTGTATGCAATCTTTTATTAAAGGGTCTTGCTAATGTCTTAGCCATGTTGTTATGATGTAGATGAGTCTTTTTTTTAGCAATAAGTGAAGTGCCTTTCAGCCATCGGCAGGCCCATCTGTGCAAAGCAAATACGGAAATTTCCTCTTTATAACTTTGTGATCAACCATACGGTATGCTCTAGTATATAGAGTACCACTCCTCCAGCCCCCCAACCACCACCACCACCATCACCACAGCCCCTCTCCTCTACCCAGACCGTCGTCCTCCCCTCTCCTCCCCACTCCCCAACCACCAACACCCCCATCATCACCACCAGCACTCTCCTCTACCCCAACCACCCCACCTCTCCCCAAACCTGCCCTTGGCCCCCTCTCTGCATCATCTGGCATCTGGGCGGGAGGTTCCCTAGTACTGTGTGTGGGAGCTAGGGGGTGCTGGGTGGGGGGTTGCTGGGGCCGCAGAGGTGGTGGTGGTGGGGGTGCAGGCAGCAAGGGGAATAATCCCCATCATCACAGCGGTGACACAGCATGAGTCGCCGCAGGGGGTGGCAAGGGCCTGACTCATGATGGTGTGCTGCTTAGGACAAACAGTGCCACAAGCAGTACTACTTTCATAACCATGGGACAGGGGATAGGAGGAATGAGAAGAAGATGGGGGGTGGGGATGTGGGGTTGGAGAGGGTTTGGGGTGGATTTGTTTTTGGGTTTTTTTGTTTTGTTTTTAAGCCGGCCCCTGCTGTGACATGTGAGGGCTCTGTCTGATGTCTCTGATGAGTTGCCTTTTGAACTGTGTGTGTGAGGGGGGGATGTGTGAGTGTGTGTGCTTCTGCCTGTCTGTCTGTCTGTCTGTCAGTCCCCTCTTTGTGTGTGTGTGTATGGTATGTGTGTGTGCCTGTGGCTCTGTCTGTCTCTATTTATGTCACTGTGTGTGTGCGTGCGCGCGTGCGTATGTGCGTGTGTGTGTGTGTGTGTGTGTGTGTGTGTGTGTGTGTGTGTGTGTGTGTGTGTGTGTGTGTGTGTGTGTGTGTGTGTGTGTGAGTGTGTGTGAGTGTGAGTGTGCGTATGTGCGTTTGCATGCATACTGTATGTGTGCGCAGTGTGCACCTGTTTTCACATGCACATATTTATATTGATGGATGCTGCGATCCCACACACTAAGAGGTCATACTGCGGCGAAAGCTCTTTACTGCTCTCCTATAGGCCGAGAGCCAGAGAGAGGCCAGGGAATAATGATTTACAGTCTTCCCTTTGAAACAGACCTTGTGATATATGGGTGCAGATCCTTCGATCCGATCCCTACTAGCACTGCACGGCTCAATGTGTATCCTTGAGGGTGACTCTGAAACCTTGACTGGGAAATGGGGACTGGGAACAACTTTTAAATGTCTTCCTTCCTACACAGCCTCAGTCACCATCAATACTGGTTATTAGAAATATTTAAGATTTTTACCAAAGAAATGATTATAGAACGGTGATTTTATACAGTAATTCAAGTGAGAATAATTGATGTAATTCACTCATGCGTGCGGATGAATGCGAAGCTAATGAAAGTAGATGTGTGACTGTGTGCAGGCGATGTTGTACGTGTGTGCTTTTACACAGTGTGCACCAGAGCAGATGGAAAATGGCGTGTTGGAGTTTGAACGTAGTAGAGATAGAGAGAGAGAGAGAGAGAGAGAGAGAGAGAGAGAGAGAGAGAGAGAGAGAGAGAGAGTAAAGGAGATGAGAAGTGAGAGAGGGAGAGAGAGAATAAAGAAAATGTAGACAGAGAGAGAGAGAGAGTTAAAGTGGAAATGAAGCACTGACAACTATTATCATTTTTTGGCGGCTTATTTATTTTCATAAACGAATGGATGTTCGTTGAACTGCACTTTTAAGTAGTTTTGCTGAAAAATGACATGCTATTACCGAGTTTCGCCACAAGGGCGCAGCCATGTTCGCCGCCTACGTAACGCGAATGGTAGAACTTGGTGGCTAATGTAGCCTTCCATTCACTTAACGTTAGCGTGTGCTAACTACAGCGCTAACTGACTCTAATCGTGGCAGTAAAATTGAAGAAGGACGAGGGGTTCATTTTACATTGTCAAGTTCAAGTTCAAGTTCAAGTTCAAGTACTTTTATTTGTCACATACATGGTAATTGTAGTGAAATGATGATGGGGTCATCAGCTCTGCATCTTAAAAAAATAAAAAATAAAAATTAAAAATTAAAGAAGTAAAGTAAAAAAGGAAATAAAATGTGAGAAATAAGTTAAAGAAAATTATTATTTGAAAAAGTCTCTGTTCAGCAGTCGCACTGCCTGGGGGTAAAAACTTTTCCTCATTCTCTCTGTTCTGGCCTGAATGGTTCTGAGTCGTCTGCAGGACTTAAGTAGGGTGAACATGTAAGAGTTGGGGTGTGAGACATCCTGCATAATCTTCCTAGCCCTGGCTCCCACTCTCTTAGTGTAAAGGCCCAAGAGTCCTGGAAGGTTGGCTTTGATAGTGCGCTCTGCAGAGCGCACCACTCTCTGTAGGTCCTTCTGTTGTTGTTGTGTGCAGCTTCCAAACCAGGCCGTAAAACAGCCTGTTAACACACTTTCCACCGCTGATGAATAGAAGGTGGTCAGGATGGGAGTGGAGACCTTAAACTTCCTCAGTAGGCGGAGAAAGTACAGCCGCTGCCTGGATTTTGCTGTCAGGTGTTGAGTGTGTTGTGACCAGGAGAGGTCCTCAGTCAGGTGTACTCCCAGGTACTTGTAATTTGAGACCCTCTCCACAGGCTCCCCGCTGATGGTAAGTGGCGTATATGCCCTGCTCTGCACCTTTCTGAAGTCCACTACCATTTCTTTCGTCTTGCTGACGTTCAGGGCCAGGTTGTTGGACTGACACCACAGTGCTAGGTCATCCACCTCATTCAGGTAGGCTGTCTCGTTGTTGTTTGAGATGAGACCCAGCACCACGGTGTCGTCAGCGAACTTTAAGATGGAATTTGAGCTGCTGGTGGTTGTACAGTCATGTGTGTAGATGTTATAGAGCAGTGGGCTCAAAACACAGCCCTGGGGCGAGCCAATGTTGAGGGTCAGCTGACTTGAAGTGACGCCTCCACCTATTCTGACCACTTGAGGACGATCAGTGAGAAAGCTGAGCACCCAATTGCACAACTGTGTGTTGAGTCCCACATTGTCCCTGGGTTTTCTGTGTTATATACCTACTATCAGATGAAAGAGAAATGCCAAGTGTCATTATCACTTTGTGTCAAAAAGCCTTTGCTACGAGCATGGTGGGAAAGCTGCAGCCATCCACCCATTGCATCCACCATAGGACAGGAGTCAGGACTGGGGCTGCTCGATCTCATAGGTTTGTGGTGACAGACCGTCACCAATAACGTCTTTTTCCTGCATTGTTGGACGCTAATCTGAAAGCCCATGTCTTTAAGTTGGCTATGTGGTTCAATTCAGTAATAGAAAATAACTTGCAAAATTGGCGGAAGTTTGGAAAGCTTTGTGAAGGGAAGGGACGCAGCCTGTGTGTGTGGCTATCCCATCCCCTCTCTCGTCTCGCTCTCGGAGTTGGAGGAGCTTTGGGGATTTGAAGTTGATGCCACGGGAAATGACACGTTAAACTATCATGACCTACATTAAGTTATGGCATGCTTAAAGTAGCTGCATCTATTGTAGTAAACTATTATGTTATTGAAGTCGCGGATGCATCCTCAAACTGGCTGGAATAGCGTTGTTGCCTTGGATTATTGTTGACTGGATAATAACACAGAAAAACGTGGGCACGGAGATGTCAAAGTAGCCTAATTCAGGTGCTTGGAAAATGTTGGCGAAATCATCGGAAGATGAAGGCAGGGAACTGCAACATTGCACGACATCGCACGATTATGAATAGTGATCATGTTGGCTCATACCAAAATTTGTTAGCGACTTGTCACCTTAACAAAAAAAGCTGCTTGTTTACCTGTGGTTCATGTGATGGGATGTCTTGTCTGCCTTCATGCCTCATATTTGTTCTGTCCCACCCAAACACGTATTCTTGCTTCATTTGGGTTAAGCAAATAAGCTCATAATCAGCCACGCAAGTCCCATATGTTTAATTCACTACTATCATAACAGCATTAGGAATAGGACACTACCATTCGCGTGACGTCACCCGCTGTTGGCTGGAAACGTTAACAGAAACGTTACGTGTTTGTGCTTTATTTTTTTTATTAACGGCTTAAATTTCAGACTTCAAAAAAATATATATTTGCTGGCTTATCTCACTGGTGTTATAGACCCCTATATTAGGTCACTGCTTCATTTCCACTTTAAGGGGAAGATGCAGAGGGGGAGAGAGAGGAAGAAAGAGTAAAGAAGATGTCGAGAAAGAGAGAGAGAGAGAGAGAGAGAGAGTGAAGGTGAAAGCATTGGAAAAGCATTGCAGTTTGCACTTTGCGGTCATGTTCTAAGGCTCCCTTGCTTTCTGTCTCTTGCGTTTGCTCCCTCCCTCACCTGATTAGAAGCTTCACTGATCCTACTGATGGAGAGTGAGTGAAATCCACAGAGAAGGGAAAAAAAAGAGTGATAGGAAAAAGGCACAGAGAAAGAGAAAGTCTGACAGAAAAGAGTGAGCAAGAGAGATACTGCAAGGCCACGTGTCCACACACACTGGCTGGCTTGCCTCATGCCCCAAAGCACTGGCAGGGGGGGGGGGGCACAAACCCCTTTACCTCAGGCACTGCACACTCAGCTGGGGTACAGCCTCAGCCTGAGCCCCCTTGGCCTACCCACCACACCACCACAACACACAACAACATACAACACACCGCACCGCAGGGAGTGTGACTGAACCCACACAGGCAGGTCGGCATGGTTTTAGGCAGCATATGGGCCCTGGCCAATTCCCCTCAGGTAGGATGGGGTGGGGTGTGTGTGTGTGTGTGTGTGTGTGTGTGTGTGTGTGTGTGTGTGTGTGTGTGTGTGTGTGTGTGTGTGTGTGTGTGTGTTTGTGTGTGTGTGTGTGTGTGTGTGCGTGTGTGTGTGGTTTTTTTTGTGTGTGCGTGTGCGTGTGTGTCTGTCGTTTTATCTGGATATGTATGCGGTTGTGAGTCTGTGTGTATATACAGTGTGTATACAATATATACAGTGTTTGCGTACTTTGCGTGCTTTGTACTCTTGTGTGTGTGTGCACGTATGCGTGCATGTATGTGTGTGTGTGTGTGTGTGTGTGTGTGTGTGTGTGTGTGTGTGTGTGCGTGTGCGTGTGTGTGTGTCAGATCGAGGCCAGGGCTGACCATGCGGCAGTGCAAAGTAGCTGCCCAAGGCCATACTGTACGTATCCCGTCTGAATGGAGACCCAGGGGCTCGCTTAGCGTAGAGTTCAGCTACATTTCATAATCTCCGTCCGCACAAGACAGAGAGGAAGTGTCAGATGTGTTAGGAGCTTAGGCTGCCGGGGATTAAGCCCAAGTGAATGGGGCATACGAGAATACGAGGCCCTGCTGGCAGTGTAGGATACAGCCAACGGTGGTGAGTAGAGCTGCATTGGTAATCTGGCATACAGGGCATTTTCCCAGTGGCCCAACAACCCTCAGGGGTCGATGCTGTTGTTTTTTTTTTTCACTTTCCTTAGAGACCGACTCAGCATTTAGATAGGGTGGCCCATTGGTCCGTCTTTAAAACCCCTTAGTACACACCCCTTAGTTCCATCAATGGACCGCTTACTGAAAAAAACCTAACTACCATAGTACTACACCACTATGACAGTACATGTTTTAGTAATACATTACGACTTGGTCATTGCTGTTCTGGTATCAGCTCATTTATACTGAAACAGGGGCTGTGTCCTACTGGGTAAATATAGACAAGGGATTGAGCCAGTGATGAGATGGTAGAAAATCAAGGGGACTGTGAGGGACGCGGCCTGTTTTTTTATCCCAGACCAGCCCTGATGGTGGTGGGTGTATTGTACAATAATGAGAGGTGTGGCTCTCAGGACGTGTTTAACACCAAGAGGTCTCGCCTTTATAAGCCGTGTCCATTAGGACGCCATCGTACGTACAGTAACATCGCTTCACAGTTGCAGTGTAATTATAAACACAGTTCAGCTGATGATGCAGGGCAGTAGTTCCCACAATAACCTCTCCTTGACCTTCATCTGCCTTATCCCCGGCTCTCATCCTCTTCCTCTTTCCCGTCAGCTTCCGCACACAAAAGAAAAGAAAAAATCCCCTTCCTTTTATCCCCCATTTCTCTCTTCCGAAACCTCTCTCTCTCGCTCTCTCAATCCCCCTCTCATCCCTCTTCCCCCTCTCTTTATCCCCCTTTCTCTTCAGAAACCTCTCTCTCTTTCTCTGTGACAGTCCCAACCCTCTCCCCTCTTCCCCTCCATCTCTCTCCCTCTCGTCTCTTCTTGTCCTTCATCCTCATCCTAAAATGGCCTCCCTCGCTCCACCATCCCCTCCAGAAAGAGAGCGAGAGAGAAAGAGAGAGAGAGAGAGAGTGTGTGTGTGTGTGTGTGTGTGTGCGTGTGTGTGTTTGCGTGCGCGCATGCGTCTGTGTGTGTGTGTGTGTGAAACAGCTGTCTGTCGTAATTTCTGCAAAGCTGTAAATCAAGCGACCAGTGAGTGCATCGGCGGAATTAGGGGCTGTGATATTAAAATCCTGTATATGGTATTAAGCATGGCTCTTATGTAATACAATGCTCTTCTCGCCAGTGACATAACATGCAAGACAGCACTGCGATTATATAACGGCTGTGTGCGTGCGTGCGTGTGTGTGTCTGTGTGTGTCTGTGTGTGTGTGTGTGTGTGTGTGTGTTGCTGTTGTTGTTGCGTTGTGTCGCGCTGGAGCCACACTGCTACTCACACCTTCATACATCCACACCAACTAACACACATGCTCCTGGAGCAAGTGCTGTCAACAGGCCCCCATCGATCGGCTGAATTAATGCGTTCGTCCTTTCAGCTGCCGTAAGTCACCCGCGAACATACGGTGAGCTGTCAAAAAAACAGTAAGTTATTTGCCTGTTCACCCCCCTTTTAGAGAGCAATCACCTTATTCCCTCAATCCCCTACCACACTAGGTATTCTATATTCCCCCTGTACCTGAGCCAAATAATCTTCAAAGGAAATAAAAGTGGCTTTTATATAAGCTCCTCCACAGAGCACGGAGAACACCGTGACGAACATACCTTTGAGAAAGGGGAAACACGACAGCCATTCACCTACAATCTGCATCTTTTACTCAAGCCACACCTACAAAACAACAACCTGGAGCCTCGAGGCAACGTATTACCCAATGAGAATGCAACATCGATGAAACAGGAAGTGTGCACAATACAGCAGCCGTGTGTTGCGGTGCGGTCACTCCATAAAAAACGTGCAGCGCACTGTGCACCGTCCGTCTCCTCAAGGTCCCTCCGTCAGCAAAATGACAATGGCCAACCTGCGTAGTGGAGTGTAGTGTAGGCATTAGCGGTATGGGCAATCATGCAAATTGATGTCAGACCCAAACCGTGGTTGACTGGCTCGCTCACTGGTTGGTTGGTCAGGCAGGTTGGACAGCCGTGACATCTGGCAGGCAGATTAAACCCTTTCACAGAAAAGGGCACACAAAAGGTTTCCTTTTTTTCTGGGAATAAAAGAGAGAGACAATACAAGCCCACTACAGCGCTACACAGTACGTACATTTTGCAGTGTTACAGTAACACTGGATAGTAAGAGCAACACAGTGAGTGTGAAATTCGACTATCTGAGTCTTGAATTAACACTATAATATTACAGTGTTGTACCTACCTCTGTCTGTCAGCTACACTAACCTTGAGGAGTGATTCATTCATTGGCCCCTCACCTCCTCATACCTCCACCACCACCATCACCTCCTCCCACCCTCCCTCTCACCCCACCCCTACCCTCCAGTCCTCTACAGCTCCAGGTAAGAGCTGCCTGCATTCACCATTTAGTCCTTTACGTGTGGCGGGGCTCTACGAGAATAGGTTTTTTTGTGATTTTGTAATGTTATTTGTTTTTTTTAATTTATTTATTTTCAGCAGTATGGTTGAGGACGCCGCCTACCCTCTAATGTGTCTCAGCTGTAGCTGTAGCAGCAGCGGCACGACAGGGTCAAGTGATGATGAGGATGAGGATGAGGATGAGGATGATGCGCGGGCGGAGGACTGAAGGCGGGCTGCTTTGTGAATCACCATCCCATCAAGGCTGAGGCCCAGGCAGCACACTTTGTTGTTCAGAAGAAGTTACAATCAGACCAGAGAGATGAGACCCGGTCTCTTCTTCTGTTGGGGATGCGAGGGGTTGTGGTGCCTTAAGTCACAAGGCTGGTGCTGTTGGTCAAAGAGTGTTGGTGTTGGTGAAAGGCGGGCCTGGACGGGTAATCTGTCATACATGGCATTTCGCGGTCCCGGTAGGCCATGAGTGGTAGTCTGTCATACATAGCATTGGCCGACAGTCTGCAGGGGCACAATGCTGTTGGTATTTTTCCTGTATTTTCTGTAGAGACTGGCCCATCATTTTAGAGGGGGCCATGCAAAAATACACGGGCGCTCTTTTCTGGTCCCTGTCCAGTCCTGGTCGGAGGTGGTGGTGTGATGTGGTGGTGGTGGTGTGTGGTCGTCAGTGGTGTGGCCTTGGGTTGGAGGAGAACGTGCGAGAAGCTAATGTCATCATAATTCACTGCATTGTGTGAGGTTGGGCGAAGATCCAAGGCAGTGTCCTAATTTGCTGAAACTCAAGATTTTAATCTTGCAAAGCCTTTTTCTTGCATCCTCCCTCTCTCTCTCTCTCTCTCTCTCTCTCTCTCTCTCTCTCTCTCTCTCTCTCTCTATCTATCTATCTATCTTTCTTCCTGTCTCACCTCCTAAACAGGTTTAAAAACTCTTTGACCTGGGACTCACTTTCCTGTGACATGGTTCGTCAGCACTGCACAGACAGACAGACAGACAGATGCCCAATCTATTCCCCACCGCATTGCGTCCTGTCGAGCCCTGAGTCTGCAATGAAATCAAACCAACACAAATGAGCAAAATCAAAAACGTCCAGCAGAGCCGCAGCTGTCACCCACTCACACTAAACTCATGCATCTGTTCCACCAACCACTGGCGAAATTAGATAAAAGCTGTCAGTCATGTTTCCCTGCAATTGAGCTTTATTAGGTTACAACCAATGGCTGGGACTGAATGAACAATGAGGAACTCCAGAAGTGTGCTCTTCTGCATTGAAGCATGAAGCCATGAGCTAAATGGTCGGTTTGTCATCGATGAATGGCAGGGGTGAATAAGATGTTGAAAACATGCCATAGTTTCCTGCCATACCTGTCATAGATCCCAAAACAAATAACTTCACTGAGGAACTGGTCTACAGTTATTATAGAGTGATGTTTCTGGGCTGGTTGGATCAAATTTTCTTTTTAGGGTTTTTTTCCCGGTAACAACATCTAGCCATCTCATTACCATAGGTACAATGGAATAACTTGTGTAATCGCTATGTAATATCATGTGCTACTGCTATGCTTACAGGTACACCATACATTTAATTCTACTATACTTTCGCTACCTCTGGTTAATGGTGTCTTTTTTAACTTTATTAGTTAATGATGTCTTGTATACTTAAGAGGGAACACCGCTTGGGTGGGTATGCATGTGCAAGATAAACGCTGTACCATGCAATTTCAATATCACCATCACAAAAGCACAACAAATACCTCTTAATGTATGTCCTCTATAAGTCTTCTGTTGTCCAGTCTTGCACTTTAAATGTCTGTATGAGCACTGTCTATGTCCATACTGTCTTAAGTCCATGTATAAGTACTGTCTATGTCTATACTGTCTATGTCCTTACCTAGATTAGTCTATGTCTGTATGGGAAAGCAAGAAATGTAATTTCAAATTCTTTGTATGACCAGTGCATGTAAAGAAATTGACAATAAAACCTACTTGACTTGACTTGACTTGACTTGACTTGACTTGACTTGACTTGTAACAATAACGTCCTATTCACAGCTTTATAAACACTTTATAACTAATGAAGTAATTATCAACAAAATGTTTACAAATGTTTATAAATGGGCAAGAAATACTATGCTAACACAGCAGACACAGCGCAGTCGCAGCGGTCCTGGAAGTTTCTCCTCCAAAGACCAGAGGGCATGAAACCACATAAAACTCACACAGTAGAAGTTGATTCCCACTCCACTGTGCAGTCATAGTTTGGTTATTACTCATTTACAAACATTTGTAAATAAAGTGTTTATAAAGATGTGAATAGGACGTTATTGTAAAGTGTTACCTTGAACCATTTGTCTTCCTGCAGATAAAATTCTCTAGTGTGTGTGTGTGTCTGTGTGTGTGACAGAGAGAGATAGAGAGAGAGAGAGAGAGAGAGAGAGAGAGAGAGAGAGAGAGAGAGAGAGAGAGAGAGAGAGAGAGAGAGAGAGAGATTGTGTGCGTGCATATGTGTGTGTGTGTGTGTGTGTGTGTGTGTGTGTGTGTGTGTGTGTGTGTGTGTGTGTGTGTGTGTGTGTGTGTGTGTGTGTGTGTGTGTGTGTGTGTGTGTGTGTGTGTGTGAGGCCATCTGTGCACTCTCCTCACTCACTCACACGACTCTCAATTCTCTTCAGCACCTTTCCATATTGATAGCCAATCAGTCACTCTCCCACCAATCAATAGCCCTCGTCCATGAGCAATGTGCCAATCCGTTCACCTCTGACTCCTCTCACCATGGTAACTGAGGTTTTTTTCCCCTCTCTTGCTGCAAAAGCACAGCCCAGTAAAAGAGAGCATCATTCCATGGCGTTAGTCTTGGAGCAAAATGCCTCAGTGTAATATCCCAGGAAAGAAACAGTTTTCAAAAAATAAAATATATTTCATCATTTGCATCAGCAATCATCATTGCAGAGGGAGGGAGTGGAAAAAAAATCTCAGAAAAATCTAGAATAGGAAATGTTTTTAACAAACTAATTTTATATCCTTGCATACACACAAACACTCAATTGATATGCGATACATTTCAGTGAATTGTTTTTGTTTTCATATCCAGTCTTTGATTTGATATCCCATTGCACAGTGGATACTCACTTTCAAACAGCTTTGGCTAAGCTGAGAGTGGTTTGTTTGCATGAGGTCTGGATGCTCTGTTCCTCTGTTGGTGCCTGATGTTGACTCCGCTGTGTTCCCAGGGTGAACAGAGTCATTACCTGGCTACAGATGCAGCCTTTTGATGATGTGTTTGTGAAACGGATGTCTTTTAAATCTCTCTTTGCTTCTGTGCCTACAATGCACAGTACTGCACTGCAGCAGTAGTCAGAGAATAATCCAACCTTGCTTGCCTGCCTTGTGTTTGCGTGCGTGTGCGTGTGCGTGTGTGTGTGTGTGTGTGTGTGTGTGTGTGTGTGTGTGTGTGTGTGTGTGTGTGTGTGTGTGTGTGTCTGTCTGTGTGTCTGTCTGTGTGTGTGTGTGTGTGTGCGCACACGCGTACATGCACATAGTGAGTGTATCAGAGAAAGAGAGGAAGAGAGAGAGTGTTGGCGCATTCTGTGTGGCAGCCAGTAACTAAATCAAATTGCAGATGATTGGTGTGCTGTCATGAAAATAATGCTGCTTACACACCTAGCGATTCCTGAGGACTTGATCAAAGTGGTGAAAAGAAGACAAACCTACACAAGGTCACAGCGG
>NC_085866.1:47346642-47364142 GCF_034702125.1 Engraulis encrasicolus | reverse complement strand
TGTCGTAAGTGGTTGCAATGCCGTTTATCACCCATACAAAGATGATGTCACCTACTGTACATCGTAATGATGTCACAGAACATCTGTTCCGGCTCTTCAATGTGATTTCTACGGCTTCAGTCAATCCAATCCAAGCCAAGCCAAACACAGAGGTAAATATATGTAAATATATGAAGAGATCTGTTGCATAATAACGCCACATAACCGTTCAGAAGTCCTATCATCTATGTGTGCATTCTTGCCATTCAAATATTTTGAGAACATATGTTTTCAAACCTATATAAATGCATTTGGCAATGCAATGCAATGCAATGGAATGCCCAATAGAAAAATGTCAATTTCCCAAAATGTTCCAAAAGGGATATGCATCATTTTGCAACGACGCTGTTCATATATGAACATTTTTATCTCTCTTGACAAGCATTTACCCAAAACCTGTAAAAGTGCATGGTTAGATAAAATACAAATATTTTTTCTCTCTTAGATTAGGTCCACCACTAGACCTCCTTCGCTCAGAATCTGTGCATCTTAGTGTATAACCATTCACGGGTACATTTTCACCTCCACTTCCACTTATGCAAGCAGACATTCAGGCAGGCAGGCAGGCAGGCAGGCATAACGTCAAAACATCTGAAGCATCCATGCCCTTTGTGGCCAAACCAAAAAGGAGTGACAGAAGAGGGGCCTGACTGGTGGCGTGTGGAGGGTTGAGAGAGAGAGAGAGAGAGAGAGAGAGAGAGAGAGAGAGAGAGAGAGAGAGAGAGAGAGAGAGCAGAGCTGTCACCCATTGTGTCTGGGCTTGAATAGTGGTGGAGTTGGGCGAGGTGGGGAGAGTTGTGGAGGTGCAGAAGCCAGGAGACAGCTACGGGGCTTCACCCAAGCGAACGCAAAAGCAAGTAATGCTGCTTGAAAGCATCTCGGATTTTCACGCACTCTATTTTTAGACCATGCCAACGATGGCTTATATACACTGTCTTGTCATCCGCTTGGCATCGTAAAGAAAGGACGGCACAGCACAGCGGCCAAGGGAGCCAAGCAGGAAAAGGAATAGCCAAAAGCCATTGGGTTTGATGCCGCCAAGAAGTGGCACATTGGGCCACGGTGTACCGTAGGATGTTCCGCATTACATCATAGACTTAGAGATGACACTGCATTAGGCCACGATGGTGATGTGATCTTGGTAATGACGCCGTGTCAGTTTTATGTGTTTTTTACGCTTGGCTGCAAACATGGCCATATGGAGCCATAAAGCTTGTGTAATCTTGTTAAACAAAGATCTTGCCAGCCATCTCCATTTCACCATCATCATCACCATCCTGTACATACACTACAGTACATAAGCCTTTGGTAAGCATACTGATCGCCTGATTGGATGTCTTCACATCCATCTCTGCATCTTGATGGGCTATAATGGAGAGCCGTAATCACATGTATGGGCATTTTTCCTGCATAACAGCAATGCATAGCCTGGCGATTTTCCCAGTTATACAATACTTAGAATTTGATGGTGGTGGTATTCATGGAAAAGGTAACGTGTAAATGCGCAGCATGAATTCTGGAAATAAACTAGGCTATAAAGAATATAACACAGTGCACCTTTAAAGCGGCACAATGTAGGATGACGTAGTTCGCGCGGTGCCCGTGGCATGCTTGTCTCAAAATCTACAAACCCCAACTCCGATGAAGTTGGGACGTTTGGTAAACAGTGAATAAAATCAAAATGCTATCATTTTCAAAACATTCAATCTATTCATTAGATGGAGAACAGTGAAAAGACAACATATTAAGTGTTAAAACCGAGAAAAAAATATTGTTTTGGGGGACATATGTACTCATTTCTAATTTGATAAATCCAACACGTCTCAAAAGAGATGGGACGGGGATCAGTGAAATTTAGTAAACATCCAAATAAGATAAAACAACAAAGAAGAACATTTCAAAATGAATTGTACTGACGGACAATATAGGTGTCCAGGTATAAGATCATCACAGAGAGGCTGAGTCACTCAGAATTAAAGATGCAAAGGGAATAATTACCATAGGCCTAGTTATTACATACATTTTTGAATTCCCTTTGATTTACCACAATTGAGTGTATATAAGACATATTTTTGTTACTAAAATCATTGTATAGGTTCATGACATCATGAAATATATAATGGCTGTAGTCTCACTCTAATTCCTGGAGTGCTAGAGCTATTGAAAATTGACCATATTAAGAATACTTAATGCATGAAAATGATACAGGGGTGTAACATTCTCCTAAACACCTGAGCTCACTTGAAATAGACCCAGAAGACATGGGAAACTGTCCTTTGCTTACAGAAGTCAGCAGAAGTTGTAGAAGTCCATTCTTTTTGACAATAATAGAGCATTGCACATCCTGTGCTACAGTAAAAATGGACCATCCAACTTGTGTTAGTGCTAGCTTCAAAAGTCAGCCTCCATGATGGCATGCGGGTGCAGTAGTGCATTGGTTAAGATGTTCTCACTCATCTGTAGAGTTAAATACAGTGCTGAATGGTATAAATGGGTTTTAAACAGCATGAAAAGCCACTCATGCATTATATTTTGAAGGGAGATCTTCGATTACTGCCACATAGTAAGGTCAAATTGCATTCTCTATTATGTTTTAACAGTTTGGCTCCATCATAAGGACCAGCAGGTGATAAAATGGTAGGTTTTTGGTCAAGACCGGTCACACGACCGGTCACAAGACCGGTAAGCACTACAGAAAGGAAAACATTGCAAAACATGACAAGGAATACACCCGCCATTTAAGCTGGTGAAATCATGTCCAAGATAGGACTTAACACTGTTTTTTATATAAAATCATCTCATCGGTTAATGTATTTAACTGTTAAGTGTTGTCTTTTGTTTTGTTTTTAGTCTTATTCGACATTTGCTGCCATTTATTGTCCCGTCCCAACTCTTTTGAGACGTGTTGGATTTATCAAATTAGAAATGAGTACATATGTCCCCCAAAACAATATTTTTTCTCAGTTTTAACACTTAATATGTTGTCTTTTCACTATTCTCCTTCTAATGAATAGATTGAATGTTTTGAAAATGATAGCATTTTGATTTTATTCACTGTTTACCAAACGTCCCAACTTCATCGGAGTTGGGGTTTGTACACAGTCATGAAAAAATACTGTTTAAATAAACTCCCTGTGAGAATTATTTTCATCACGGAATGCCAGCAGTTGATACAAATCTGAAGTGTTTCCCACGACTCTGGTCGCTCTGTCTAAAGTTATATTTGGGGTTCTCGGATAGCGGACCATGAAAGTGGTCACGAGACCCATTGTTCACTTAATAATGACTCAAATTAGCATCGGCTGACTCGGGGCCGTGATTAATTAAGCTTTTAATCCCTTTAAGGGGGGTCGATCTAAACTATTTACAGTAAAATACCTAAATATCTAAAACTTGTTTCACATCTGGTGTTGTGGATGTGTAAACACACTACAAACTTTTGTTTGTTTGATAATGTGTCTTGTACTCCCTCTCCGCCCTGTGGTTTGGTTCCCAAACTCAGATGAAGATTTCAGACAGGGTTTCCATGGAGGAGTGGCACAAGGCATCAGGGTAATTCCCAGGCTAGCAATCCTCTACAATGTCAATGCTGGGAGGAGTATTGCATTTTGCTGACATGTCTTCATCACCTGAAACCACAGAGGTCATGATGTTCTCCACAAAGGTTAGCAATGCGATATTCGGCAAGCATAAAAAGGCTTGCCATGCAAACATGCACCTTTTTTATACAAGAAAAATACATACGAGGGGTTGTATACATACCAGGGGTGCATTTCTCGAAACCATAATTGCTAACTACATTAGCCACTTTGTCGTTTGCAATGCAATTTTCCATTGGCAACTACCAAAGTTGCTAATTGGCTAACAACTACGCTTTCGAGAAATGCACCCCAGAATGGCAATGAGACCAAGATGTAATGTACTATTAACATTTCATAGCAGTGTTGTAATATTGTAGTCATTTTTTTCAGTGGAAAGTGAAAAATTCAACTGACGGAATGCACATTAACCTGCAGAGCCTCTCTTATAACCTTATTGTCACCAAATTTGTAAGGACCAAGTCTTAATCGGTTACTTACATAAGACTCTCTGCATTCTCATAGCAATGTTGTTATGGTGTGTAGTTGAGTGTTTTCAGCAAATTATGAATAGGCCCATCGATGGGCCCATCTACGTTGTAGGAGGGTACAACAAAGAAAGTCCTGCTATTATTTTTATACTTCTAACATTTTACTTTCATGTGGTCTTATTTGCTTGTGGCTAAGACAGGGAGATGCTGATGCTGATGCTGATCTCCTCCATCCCCCATCGCCATGGTGATGGAGACGCTCTGTGTGTGTGAGTGAGGAGAGCAGCCCTCTGTCATCTCTGGCTGAAGGTCTGCAACATCAGCACCTTGTCAGACAGCCCTGACAATAGCAAAGGGCCCCTTAACATTTGACTGTGTGTGTGTGTGTGTGTGTGTGTGTGTGTGTGTGTGTGTGTGTGTGTGTGTGTGTGTGTGTGTGTGTGTGTGTGTGTGTGTGTGTGTGTGTGTGTGTGTGTGTGTGTGTGTGTGTGTGTGTGTGTGCTGGTATAGCAAAATTGCTTCAACCCTCTGGCTGAACCCTCGTTGACAACACAGGGATTTAAGACGCTGCAATACAGACTTTCAACCATCCTAATTAGATTTGCCTAAATAACTCATGCTTCCCTGTCCATCTCTCTCTCTCTTTTCCACCCCCCATCCCCTGCCCTCTGTCTCTCTGTGTCCATATCCCTCCTGTCTGTCTATCCCTGTCTCTCTCTCTCTCTCTCTCTCTCTCTCTCTCTCTCTCTCTCTCTCTCTCTCTCTCTCTCTCGCTCTCTTTCTCTCTCGTCTCATTGATGGGTGTTAAACGGCCGCTGGTTATAAGTGCTGTCATGTTGTCTTCACAGACGCGGCAGCCTCATCTGCGTTCCGTTGGCCTTATTTCACAGACGCCTCTGCAAGGACACGGACAATTTCGTCCCTCAATTTTAATCATGGCACCAGCCGTCCCGCTGTGCTGCACTGTGCTGCGCGAGGCTGTGCTGTGCGGCGTGCGATCTGATGCGACGGCGACTGAGGACATTTATTTATTTGTATATTCAGAAACTCATTAGCCCGTCACCATGCATCTTCCTGCGCTGACATTATGAGCGAGGAAACCAGGCTGTGTGTGTGTATGTGTGTGTGGGTGAGTGGGTGTCGGGAGAAGATTAGTTTTGCGGAAGTGATTTGACAAAAATTGCACAGCAGCAAAGAAGGCTATGGAGACATTTAGGTTTAAAAGGTTGAAGATATCTTGACTAAAATAATATTTTAGCGTGATTGTATCCTCATTTTATCCTCACCTTGTTTGAGACAGCAATCATAGAGTTTTGTTTGTTTTTCTCTATTCACAGAAGGTTTTGCACTAAACTCAAGGAGGATTCCAGGCCAATTTGAACATGCTCCAAACCGTAACATATTCCAAATCATCTTAACCTACTCCAAATATCCTCACAACAGTTTGTGCGTGTTATAAGGTGTTTGCTGTTGCTACATAACTTTTGGGAAGATATTTTTACGTAAGACATGTCAAACACTATGTAAACAAACCATGCCCCCAGTTAGCTGGCAAAGACCTCAGAAAGGGCTGAACAAAAAATGATGTGTCTTTAGTCACTGACAACTCAAGGGTAGCATGAATAAATTAACTTCATGTTGAAATTGTCAAGAATAAGGTTTTTACTCCTCTTTCTTTTTTTTGTGGTCTTTTTCGACTTTATTGACAGGACGTTATGAGAGGTGGTCAGGAAGTGAATGGAGAGAGAGACGGGGAGGGGTTGGCAAATGACCAGGGCCGGAAATCGAACCCGGGTGGGCCGCAAGGCAGATGAGTGCCCTACCGGTTGGCCATGGCAGGGCCTTACTCTTTCTATAGCTTTGTTGCGAGAGATCATATGAAAAAGCTAGTGTTGTCTCTGTCAGATCCCCCCTCTAGAAAACCCTACCCCACATGAGTAGATAAGGGTTGTGTGTCCAGAGCTAACTGGTGAACATTCTGCTGTAGAGGTTTTACACTAAATTGAATTATTATTCCATTATTATTATTCTTTACCTGTGTTGCACATAGACAAACTATACTACTGTATGGTAAACTATACTATGAGAGAAGTAGTATTGGGGTTACAGTTTTTATCGATTGCTTAAAATTTTCGGAATCAGTTCTCAAATTCTCAAAACTATACACACAAATCTCCAAACCTCACACACAACGGGGAAAACTCTTTACAACCTCTGAAATATGCATGTCTTGTCTCAAAACAATGTACTCTCTTCTAAAAAGGTAATTTTGTTCTCAAATGACACACACAAGCAGTTATTTTACAGTATTTCTCAATTGGTTTTGTACATTTCTCGAATCTCTCTCGCAATTTGCAAAACATAATATTCATTCTCAAAACAGCTTTAACAAATGGCAAAACATGGTGGATAACCTGCAAAACCGAGTCTCTTTCTCAAAACCCTTATTTGTCTTTCAAAAACCAAGTTTTTTTGTCAATGAACGTATCAGCGCCAGCAGAATGGTTAGTCATTGTGTCATAGTGTATGGACAAGCTAGTCAAATCAATTTCTCATGTTGTCAATTGAATAGTACACTCTTGAGGATCTTTTCTGAAGCGAAATGTTGTTTAGATTGGATGGGAAATGTTGTAAATTCAGTTTTATATTACATTGATCAGATAAGATTGAGATAGTTTCATGCATTCAGTGACCAAGCTTTTTGAGTGATATGACAAAAGCAATTGATAATGTATGAAATCACTGAGAATTGTACACAGCCATGGCATGGTGGACGAGAGCATTTGCTATATGCCGAAAACAATGAGAAACTGATTTGACCATGTGCACAGGTAACACCAGGAAGTCACAATTGAACAAAGACTTTTGAGAATCATTATTCTGTTGTGAGAAATGTACAAAACCAATTGAGAAAAACTGTAATACACTCTTATGTGAACCATTGAACACTAATATGCACAAGGTAAAACTCTATACTCAACCTGACACACAGTAGAAACTTATTTCCTTCAGTGTTCTACTTACTAAAGAGGGTATTGTTCTGTTGTAAAATACTGAAATATTGTTTTTAGACTTGGAGTACACAGATTTGTGTATATTTTACATATTTTTATGACATTTAAAAAATTGCACTAATTTATTGTAAACTATTGGGTAACCACATGAAAGTGATCTCCTGTATAACATATTTTGGAGTTCAAAAACTAAACAAATGTGTTTTCTCGCTGCATCAACTCATGTTTTTAGATTTTAGTATTTTGAATGACAGTGTGTTCAATGCAACAACCAGGGATTTCCTTCATGAAAATTGTGTGTAATCCAGATAATTGTGTGTAGTGGTTTGAAAAGGGTGTGTTTCAAAACTCAAATATGAGTGTAAAGAAGGAATTGTGTTTAGTGTTCAGTGACATTGGTTAGGGGAGTTGGGAAATGGGTGAGATGTTCCGAGAATTGTGTGTGAAGTACCAGAAACTGTGTGGAAGCAATCGAGAAAAACTGTAAAAAAAAAAAAAAAAGTACATAAAAGAGGCGTCTTTACAAATGGCTCTGTCCGATCTTCACCCAAAAAACCTACCACACGTAGTGGTTGAGGCGAAGGCCGTGTGCCTGGAGCTAACTAGCACATATTCAGGTGCTGTGCTCTGCTCTGCTCTGTGTAGGTCTGTGCTCAGGGCTGATGAATGAGGAGAACACCCAGCGAGCACAGCCACTACAGTAGCTAGCCCAGAATGCACCGGAGAGGAGAGGAGAGGAGAGGAGAGGAGAGGAGAGGAGAGAAAATGAGAGTAGGAGAGAGGAGTGGAAAGAATAGGATGGGAGAGAAGAGAAGAGAAGAGAAGAGAAGAGAAGAGAAGAGAAGAGAAGAGAAGAGAAGAGAAGAGAAGAGAAGAGAAGAGAAGAGAAGAGAGGAGTGGAGAGGTGAGGTGAGGTGAGGTGAGGAAATGAGAGGGGAGGAGAGCTTCTCTGTCCAGGATAAACATCCTGCCCTACATTTCTTCCTTACTTTTTAAACGTCGCTGCCGTTGCATAGCCATCCATCTACTGTAGGGAGTGCATGCTTTTTCATGACACAGTACGGTGGTCAGCATTACCTGGAGGGTTATTGAACAGAAGATAAAGGGGGAGTGATGGTGATGATGGTGGATGTTGAGGGTTTGGGTGGAGAGAGAGAGAGAGAGAGAGAGAGAGAGAGAGAGAGAGAGAGAGAGAGAGAGAGAGAGAGAGAGAGAGAGAGAGAGAGAGAGAGACTATGGGGTGGATGGGGAACAGAAGGGATGGGTTGGAGAAGATGAGAGAGAAGGGGATGGATACGGGGTATTAGATGAGTTGGGTCAGGGGAGAGAGTAGGATTCGGGCAGGGGAAAGAGAACAGATTGGTGGGGAGCCGGCTTGGCGATGGCTTGCGATGGCTTGGTTGCATGGAGGACAACGAATGTATTGGCTGGAGAGAGAGGACGGGTCCGTGTTTAGGGAAGAGAGAAGGGGTTGGACTGAGGGAGAGATGATGGGGCTGGAAGGGGGAAAGAACATGGGTGTGTGTGGAGGGAGACATGATGGTTTGGCTGGGGGCAGAGAGGACGTTGGACGAGGGACATAAAGGATGGGTTGGATGAAGGATAGTCAGAGGATGGATTGTACTGTATAGGGGACATGGGACGGGTCGGGCCAAGGGAGAGAGGAGAGTTTGAGTGGGGAAACAGAAGGGGTTGGGGGAGAGGAAGGCTTGGCTGGAGAGGCTTGGCTGGACAGAGAATGTGTTGGACGGGGTAGACAGAATGGGATGGGCCTATCCTGGGAGAGAGAGAGAGAGGGAGATTTGTGAGGGGAAAAAAGAGATGAAGTTGGGGCAGGAAGAGCGGAAGGGTGAGAGGACGGCTTGCCCGAAAGATAAGAAATTCATTGGAGGTGGAGAAAGGAGAGGTTGGATCAAGGGGGAGAGGAGTGTTTAGGGAGGGGGCAGAAGTGGTTGAGGCCTTTGGGGACAAGAGAAGAGGGGTTGTGGCAGGGCAGGGGTTGGGTAACGGAATAGAGACGGAGTATATGGGATATGGGAAGAGAGGTTGCCTAGTTAGTCTAGAGGCTACCCTGTACCTATGCAATTTCTCGTTGGAAAGGTGTGGTTTACGATAGCCCAAGGCATTACAAATTTGTCGTTTGGCCCATAACCAAGCATATGTAGCCCATAGCCAATCTTGTCAGTTGTATCTATAAAAACAAACTGCAGTTATCGGCTTTCAACCCCTCCCCTCTCTCTGATTGGAGCCAAAGGTCTGAAACCCTCGCTGAGGGATGGAATCCATGCTGTCTTTCAGATCGGAACGATTGTGCAAAGAAGCATGGATCTTCCCAGGTCAGGAAAGAGGGTGGGTTCAGGTCGGTAGCCTCTTGGTGGGTTGACTGCTTGCTCTTCCTGGGGGTGTGGTCCGTTTGTGACCCCTCCCCTTCCCATGTTAGCTGCTGCTTGGACACGGCGTGATTGGCGGGCGTCCCGAAGGCCATTTTCATCCGAGACCAAGCGGATTTAGTGCTTTACCCTCCTGGGCACCACACAGCCGCTCTCAAAGCCCACACCACTCTGACATCACACACACACACACACACACACACACACACACACACACACACACACACACACACACACACACACACACACACACACACACACACACACACACACGCTTGCATAGTACAGAGAGACATCCGTCAGGCACTAATCCTCATGCACACACAAGCGCACACACATACACACATGCACACATACGCGCGCGCACACACACACGCACAAAACGGTTATGTACAGCACAAACACATGCAGACAATAATACACACACACACACACACACACACACACACACACACACACACACACACACACACACACACACACACACACACACACACACACACACACACACACACACACACACACACACACACACACACACACACATCCCTCAGAGACAGTACTGCCGCTGTAATCCTCAGATTAAGGCCAGTGTTTTTTCCCATTTCAGCACAACAGGCAAATGAGAAGCAAGAAACTCGCTCCTTACTACTCAAGATGACGAAACACAAAAGATCAGTATCACAGTAAAAGACTCTATAGCGTGTGTGTGTGTGTGTGTGTGTGTGTGTGTGTGTGTGTGTGTGTGTGTGTGTGTGTGTGTGTGTGTGTGTGTGTGTGTGTGTGTGTGTGTGTGTGTGTGTGTGTGTGTGTGTGTGTGAATCTGTGCATGTGTGTCTATGCGTGTGTGTCTATGTGTGTGTGTGTGCGTGCATTTTGTGCCTGAATTTGTGCCTACTGCCTTCGTGCATGTGTATGTATATGCGTGTGAAACGAAACAGCCAAGAGAGAAACAGAGAGCAAAAGAGCATTTGCCCGTTTTGCCATTTCCGCTGACAAGATCCCGTATAGATTTGTGACCCCCCTGGCGAAGGATCTCATCATTATTTCTCCGTGGCGTGATGAGGCTGCCCTGCCCCTGGCCATCTTAGTTCGTCACACGCAGGCAGCCTGCCTGCCCGCCCTCACCCTCGCTAATGTCTATTGGCAGCATCACAGAGGATGAAGGGAGGGAGTGAGAGAGGGATGAAAAGAAAAGAGAAAAAAACGAGAATAAAAGACAGGATAAAACAAAGTAAAACAGGTTGTTGCCTGGCAGGCAGTTCATTTGGGATTGGTAGCAAATGTCAAGGAAGGGGAGGCAGCCAGTCCATTACCCCTCAGGGAAACACAGTGGAGAGAGAGAGAGAGACACAGTGGGCTGTGGGTGGACTGAACTGGGCAGTTTAGTTGTTATGTGTTATGTGGGAGAACAAAACCCTTAATACTGACTTTAAGCATCAGGAGTGCCTGCCAGCGGATCTGACAGAAGCCAGGCTGGGAGAGAGAGAGAGACCTTTTCTTGACGCAAATGCTACCTAAAATTGGTTTCTGTCAAGACACATGACACATCTCCAAAGGGGTGGCGGCGAGAATCAACCAGACCTGCCAATAGGGGGACAAAGAGGTCAGTTGTCCCAGGCCCAGGGAGAGAGGGGGCCCAGGACTAGGTTTACACTGTACATTGTACTGTATGTATTGGGTTTGGGGCCCTATGAAAGGACTCTCCCGGGCCTGGTCAAACCAGTCAGTGGCCTAATACCCATTTTCACATGCCTGATTCGATGAAGTTCTACTGAATATCAACATGGGAATATGGTACAGAACAGTGGTGCAGTTTTATGTCTCTTGACAGGCAGCTCCCTACAAACATCTCAACTGACACAATGTAGATATTGATTTATTGACCAAGACGCTCTCCTCGTGCACTCAGCCAGTCAATGGACCCTCTGGTCCCTGAAACTTCATTACTGTAAATGGCTCTCATAATCTGCCTCGTTGTGATTGGTTGGCTTGTCATTGGCCGCCCGTATATTTACCGCATTTCCATCGTCCTTATTGGCCGACTCCGATCAAATCACATTAGCGGATCTAAGCTTCCGAGGTTCAAACAGAGCACATTATAAATACTCGACGCATGCATATGCACGCTGTCAAAGGTGTCAGATCAACTTGAACATGTGTAATGAATGGTGTTGATCTGAACTGAAGTCAACGGAGATGAAGATTGAACTGAAATAGTTTTGTGGCAAGCGATACTATAGTGTCTTCTTTACTCACTGGAGTCGGGAGGATTTAGTCCGTTCTTCACCTTAATCTGAATCAAATTTCATCAGAAATCGATGACTTTTACGTTTTGATTTCCCCATCCCCATTGTACTGTAAGCATTTCCATCCCATTTGATTTGTTTCAGTAAATAACACCCTATTGTTATGCCTTGGCCACTAAACTGAATTGAAATGGTATTGCTGTTTGTCAGTGCATAAGCTGTACCGAGCAAGTTGCAAATTATAGTATGTACTCACTTGAATGTCTTAACCCGTTCAGACACAGTGTTAGTAATGTGCTGTTACCAGAATGCCAATGACCAAGTTGTAGTGCATTACTAAAGGCCCTGTGTTATGTCATAGTAGTGTAGTACTAAGGTAGTTAACTTTTCAATGACCGTCACAGCGTGCTACTGGAGGTACGGCGTGCATTAAGGGGATACTGTTTGCTATAAAGGATATTGCCAATTCTTCGCTTTAATCTGTATTGAATTTCATCGGCTGAGATGCTCATGTTTGGGTTCATCCCATTGTGTCAACTTTCATTCCATTTTCTTTTCTTTCAGTAAATGAGACTTCACATGTATTGGCCATTTCTGGCTACCATTATTACATGTAACTGACTCTTCTTTACTGATTTAGTGCTGTAAAAGCCTGCATCCTGAGATGGCTGGTCCATATCAATGATCAAATTAGGGCAGTCAAGGGTAAGCAGTTGTAGCCCAAAGGTTGCCGGTTCAACTCCCGATCCGCCAGGTTGGTGGAGGGAATAATTAACCAGTGCTGTCCCCCATCCTCCTCCATGACTGAGGTACCCTGAGCATGGTACCGTCCCGCCTCACTGCTACCTTGGGCGCCATTAGGGGCTGCCCCCTTGCACGGGTGAGGCATAAATGCAATTTCGTTGTGTACAGTGAACACTTGTGTGCTGTGGAGTGCTGTGTCACAATGACAATCGGAGTTGGAGTTTCACAGGGGGGCTTTCACTTCACTAGTGCTGTAACAGCCTGCATTCTGAAATGTCCGGTCCATATCAATGATCAAGTTCCTCTGTCATTCCTCGGTATCATTACATGCAACTGTTACTGGGCGATTCTCCTTGAGTAGTGCAATATTTATGATTTTCCACTGTCAGCATAATTCACCAACTTGCTCAGACACTTCTCTCCTCTGATTCAGAACTATTACGTAAATCTGCATGCTCTAGATTCAGTGCCTCCCTCCTCCTACTATCTATAGTTAGCCCGGGCCCCCATATCAATGATTAAATGGCCGTGATTGATCACGATTCATGCGATGTGGGTTTAATGCGTTTGATTCAGTACTTTTTGATGCGGCATTAACGCTCGGCTGGCTGTGATGGAGTGCGGTGGTGATCGGTGAGTGGGTGGAGAAAGAGAGAGAGAGAGATGCCGCAGCAGAGGAGAGCGGACAGTGACGATGACGAAACCTACTGAGTCTCCTTGGTGGGGGCCCCGGGACTGTGGCCGCACGCCGCACTGTACTGGAGATTTATGGGGGTGAGAAGAGGTGTGTGCTTGTGTGTGTGTGTGCGACAGGGGTGTGTGTGTGTTAATGTTTCACAGGGGTGTGTGTGTATTCAACAGCGGTGTGTGTGTGTGTGTGTGTGTGTGTGTGTGTGTGTGTGTGTGTGTGTGTGTGTGTGTGTGTGTGTGTGTGTGTGTGTGTGTGTGTGTGTGTGTGTGTGTGTGTGTGTGTGTGTGTGTGTGTGTGTGTTTGCACTGTACTGGAGATTTACGAGCTGCCTGGCAGTGAGATTGAGGGCACCCAGAGAGCCAGAGATATGTGTGTGTGTGTGTATGTGTGAGATGTACATGAGGTGTGTGTGTGTGTGTGTGTGTGTGTGTGTGTGTGTGTGTGTGTGTGTGTGTGTGTGTGTGTGTGTGTGTGTGTGTGTGTGTGTGTGTGTGTGTGTGTGTGTGTGTGTGTGTGTGTGTGAGAGTGTGTGTGACAGAGAGAGAGAGGGAAAGAGAAAGAGGGAGAAAGGTGCACACATGCTTGCGTGCATGCTTGTGTACGTACCTGCGTGCGTGTCTGTGTGCATGTGTGCGTGCATGCGAGCGAGGGTGCGTCCATGTGTGTGTTGCTGCTCGACCCACAGGAGAGCACAAGGGCGTTTGGAGGGGGCCTGCAGTCCATCAGTCCATCACGCTGCTGTCTGCACTGCACTGTACTGCACTGTACTGCATGTGACTGACAAACCATCTGTCTGGCAAAAAACCTCCCTGCATGCATGTCTGTGTGTGTGTGTGTGTGTGTGTGTGTGTGTGTGTGTGTGTGTGTGTGTGTGTGTGTGTGTGTGTGTGTGTGTGTGTGTGTGTGTGTGTGTGTGTGTCAGAGAGGGGGCAAGAGAGAGAGAGAGAGAGAGAGAGAGAGAGAGAGAGAGAGAGAGAGAGAGAGAGAGAGAGAAAGAGAGAGAGAAAGAGTATGTTAGGTCAGTGTGTGTGTGTGTGTGTGTGTGTGTGTGTGTGTGTGGTAGCAATAAGTGTTTGTGTACATGTTCCTCTCAGCTGTATCTGTGTTTGCATGTTTGTGTGCGTTTCCCCCTGTGCGTTTGCATGACTTCTGGGGATTCATATTTCAGGAGCGATGCTCAGTGCAGTACAGTGCACCCTAGTGCATGTCTGTGTTGTCTGAGCTGACATGACAGTAATGGGCTTGTTTTGCATGCATCTCCGCTGCTGGCATGTGTCATAGATTACAGCCAGGCTATACCGTTGCTTTGGCGGCCAGGATTTCATCAGGAGAAGGTCACCAACATTAACACGCGCCCAGGGTCCTAAATTAACTTTTTCCCTCACCAGCCAAACTTACTAGTAGATGTTAGTCTTACTAGCCAAACACACCCTCACTGATGTGTCAATGTGGCTAATACGTTTTCTTTTAGAGTAGAGTAACTTTATTTTCAACCAGCCAAACTGAAATTTCACCTGCATTTGGCCAGTTGGCAGGTGTTACAGTAATTTAGAGCCCTGCATGTTCAAGTCGTTAGTGGGAAAAACTCAAGAATAAATGTAGACTCTTGCAGATGGGCCCGTTGACGGGCCTACTCAGTCTTTGCTGATTAACAAGTCACCAATTAAGGCCCTCAGTATGCTTTCTGCAGGATACGCGTGTGTGGGTACGATTCGTGCATGAATGCATTAACATGCGTATTTCATGTCAATTTTGCGTGCGTTAGACACTGCAGCCAAAGGCGTACATTAGGTGCGATATTTTCAAACTCGCTGGGTGCGATTGTAAGAAAGACTGCACAGTTCCATATGAGTGCTTCTGGTGAAAACGATGATGGGGGCAACTTTTAAGAGCGTCTCATTAAGCTTGTCCAAAATTACAAACATTTGCGATCATACTTCCCTGTTGCACTTTGAAAAAGGAACGTGCAAATGTAGGAGCAGTAGCAGCATTGTTTCCTTGCCTGGGAGTCCTTCTTTTTGTTTTCCTTTGTGTTCCCAATTTCTGGATGGCAATGCTGCTCTCTCTGCCCCCTGGATGATACCACCATTATTTTGTGTACTGGTCTACTGCTTTTAAAGCAAGCATGTGCAGTCGGTTCCTCTCGTGGCGCACATAATTTACGGCTTGCAGCAAGCATACCGAGGTCCTAAGACTTGGTCAATACCATTTTGGTGAAAATAAGGTTATGTCAGAGCCTCTGCGCTAATGCTATGCTCACACCAAGAGCGACCTAGGCTTACTGAGTGACAGAAGTCATTATTTCTCTATGGAGGGTAAACGAACTGGGCGACCAGAGCGAATTCACCAGGGGCAAAGCAAATCTCTGAATGCAGCTGTAAATTCCACATGCCCCCCGCCCCCCTCCAACACCTGCCTCTCAAAATGTGTGTGCACACCATCCCCATCCCCATCCCCACCCCTATGCACCTCCATCCCCATCCCCACCCCTGTGCACCTCCATCCCCATCCCCACCCCTACCCACCACCACCACCACCCCCACACCTCCACCCCTATCCACCTCAACACCAGCCTCATCCCTGCCTGGGTGGAGAGAGCAGGAGCTGGCGAGGGGTGGCAGGCAGGGTGACTCAGTGTGGTGACATCAAGCACGCTGGAGGCTCTGCCATGCTCCACTCAGAAACGCTCTCATCAAACCCACTGAACACGCAGCGGTGCACATGAGGACTGTTATAACAAATACAAGCAATGCACTCTCAAACGCACATACACACACACACACACACACACACACACACACACACACACACACACACACACACACACACACACACACACACACACACACACACACACACACACACACACACACACACAAACAAACCACAAACTCACTCTCTCGCGTACACCCTTGCATGCATGCACGGATGGACACACACACCACACACATAGGCACAGAGAGAGACACACACACAAAGGCAGGCAGACACGCACGTGCGCAAGCACGCACGGACACATGCACACACGCATACCCCTCTCTCCCACATTAAATTCACACACAAGCTTAAATTAGTACACAGCCACTAACACGCAAAGACAGAAGGGGAGTGAAAACATACATACACACTCACACACGGCACCATCCGCAAACACAAATAAGCAGCATCACAAAATATTCATCACCTTCTCGCCCTGGTAGCGATGCATTGGGCACGGTAACAAGGGGATACGGATGTGCGGGAGGTGTGATGGTGTGACACAAGGGAGAAAGGGAGGGAGGAAGAGAGAAAGAGGGAGGGAGAGAGGAAAAGTGAAGAGAAAAATAAGACATTAGCATTGTGTGAAGGGCAGAAGTTGAAGAGAGACAAAATAGAATATAACTGGCTTAATTACTTAATTACATAACACATTGTCAACAACACACTCACACACATGCAATACACCCACAACTGCACACACACACGCACCTCATACCTTAATGCGCCTGCGTGCGCACACACGTGCACACTCAAACACACACACACACACACACACACACACACACACACACACACACACACACACACACACACACACACACACACACACACACACACACACACACACACACACACACACACACACACACACACCGTATGCCTTAATGTGCAGGATACCTTTACAGACACACTGCAGGGAAGTCACACTCTCACAGAGGCCATTTACAGTGCAGTAGACATGTTAAATATTCAAGACCCCATCCAACCCACAGCCATCATAGCATACTAGTCATCTTAGCCCGCCCTGTGCCACCATAGCCAGGGGCGTCGTAGTGGGGTGAGAAGTGGGACTGAGTTACTGTACCAGTGGTGCCATACAGTAAAGAGATGGGAGAGTGGGAAGAGAGGCATGATTGAGTCTGGCATTGTGCATGAATGGAGAGTTTCCCATGTGAAATGTTAGCAGGGAGTTAGCAGGGCCATATTAGTATAATGAAGCACATGGAGAGTGGGGAAGGGGTCACACTGAGTATATTACCGTGTATTATATGAATGGAAGACTCACAATGTGATGTACTGTAGGCCTGCTTGTGTAGGCTATTTATACATGGACCATCATAGTATTCAGTGCTATACTCCTGGCTGTAGCATCTGCATACATACTATTACATTATGTATACTTAGCTGATATATTTATATTAATGATTTATAAAGCAACCTAATATTTAGGGTATTTCTTACCGTCCGTGAGCAGAATGGGGTAGGTCACAGGTAGCCTGATTATCATCAACAAAATCTCTTCGAGACTTGGTTTGACCAAGAGC
>NC_085866.1:47301642-47341642 GCF_034702125.1 Engraulis encrasicolus | reverse complement strand
TGTGTTCTGTTCTGTGTGTGTTTCTAGGTCTGTGTGTGTGTGTGTGTGTGTGTGTGGGTGGGTGCGTGAGTGCGTGCGATGTGCATGCCTGTTTGCGTGCGTGCGCGCGCGTGTGCATGTGTCTGCATGTGTACGCGTGCATGTGTGTGCGAATGCGTGTATGCCTGCGTGTGTGCGTCTTGGTGTGTATGTGCACCTGTGTTTATGTGTTTATGTGCACATTGTGTGTGTATAACTGTGTCTCAGCTGCAAACCATCGCTTACAAGTTTGCCCTCCTGTCCCACTGTATCTCTCAGAGATAAAAACTCCACTTTCCTACCCAGCACACAATGGGAGAACGGATCAGTTATCAGGCGGTTGTGACAATAAAAGGTACAATTTCATGTATTCCCAATGGCCTCATTCCTTGGCCCAGGCCTCCCACTGTAATGTATTGATCACCATGCCACAGATAGTAGTACATTACTTAGCTATCGATCCCACCGTACAACCATTGCCTCTTATAGTAGATGCGCTTGTAGACCACAGAATAAAAAGGGGGGAGAGGAGGACGAGAGGAGCAGAGAGAGAGAGTCAGGGGAAAGAAAGGGGGGAAGAGAGATGGGGAGGACAGGAGGGAGAGAGAGAGTAAGAGAGTGGGTTTCTCTTAGAGTCAGTTGTAGACTACACAATATAAGGGATTATATAAGATTCATAAAATAATGTAAGATTTGTCACATTTTTTGCAATACCCTGTTAGTTTTCATGTGTTTACTTCTGTTTTATGTGTATGGGATTTTGGACATGTAGACTTAGCCATACTATGTATGTAATCTCTGGACTCTGGATCTCTTGTGTTCTGTCTCTCTTTGGACTGTTGTTAAAGCTCATGTTTTGGAGACTTAATTGTGTACTGATCCGGGAGATGGCACAGTGGGCACCCCAATTATTGAACAGCCTACAGTCCTGACAAACCGCATCATCCCAAATCAGAAACAGGTGATCAAAGGAGACACCTTGATAAAAATTCAGGAAGACCAGACACTGACGAAGGCAACAGCCTGAAGTGTTTGTCTGCTTTTCTGCTGCTATGTTACTGTAAAAAATAAAAAGGATTGAAAAGAAAAGATGAAGCGAGTGCGATCCACCTCTTCATTCTGCATTATATAAGGGGGAAGAAAAGAGACTAGGAGAGAAAGAGTAAAGAGGAATGAGTAGAGTAGAATGAGACTCAGAGGAAGGAGAAAAATGGAGGGACTGAGGGGAAAAGTGTCAGGGGAAAGAAGGAGAAAGCGAGGGAGCAAGGGAGTGATATAAGATGTAGAGTTTGACCCTGCTGAGAAAGTAAAAGATTCAGGACTCAGGTAAGTGGCTTTTATCTGCCCCTAATGCTATGTACAATTCCCCATCTTCTAGATTTCCATGAAAAAAAGATTTCTGCTTGTGTGCACACGCACACGCACGCACGCACACACACACACACACACACACACACACACACACACACACACGCACACGCACACACACTCGAGCATGAGCGACAGAGAAAGCTCTGCTTTTTAGGCATAGTAAGTACAATGTGTGTGTGTGTGTGTGTGTGTGTGTGTGTGTGTGTGTGTGTGTGTGTGTGTGTGTGTGTGTGTGTGTGTGTGTGTGTGTGTGTGTGTGTGTGTGTGTGTGTGTGTGTGTGTGTGTGTGTGTGTGCGTTTGCATATGAGTGCGTGTGTGCGTGCATGTGTGGAGCATGCATGCGGCTCCTAAGTGGTGAGGTGTGTGCGTCAGAGCAGCAAAGAAGACACATTCTCTTTCTCTCTGCTGTCCAGGAGTAGCAGACACACGTATAGGCACCCCTGTGGTCTGAGTGCCCCCACCGTCCCACTTGCCTCGCCTGCACACTTTGCTATCACCATCACATGCTATTTCTGTAGCTTACAGCCAGTACAGTAAGTACAGTAGGACAGTGAGCTTGGAGAGGAGACACCCCCCCCCCCCCAACTCTCACCGGCAATTCCACTCACATAGTATCATGTACTCACTGACAGCTATGTCTACTTTCGTTCTACGTTTTATAACAGTAATCCTGGGCAGATGGACTAGATAGACAAATGGGCGGAGGACAGAAAGAGAGCAGCAGAATGTCAGACAAGCAGGCTGGCTGGCAGGAAGACGAACAGAGAGACAGGTAAACAGGCAGGCAGGTAGACTGTCAGGGAGACAGAGTCAGGTAGGCAAACAGACAGACAGCCAGGCAGGAAGGCAGACAGACAGACAGACAGACAGACAGACAGGCAGGCAGGCAGGCAGGCAGACAGGCAGACAGACATTTACTATAGACAGACAGATAGATAGATAGATAGATAGATAGATAGATAGATAGATAGATAGATAGATAGATAGATAGATAGATAGATAGATAGATAGATTGATAGATTGATAGATTGATAGATAGATAGATACTGTAGATAGATAGATAGATAGATAGATAGATAGATAGATAGATAGATAGATAGATACAGTGCCCTCCATAATTATTGGCACCCCTGGTTGAGATGTGTTAAAAGCCTTAAAATAAATTCAGTGTTTATTTGCAGAAGAATACTGTCACACTGAAAATTGTAGGAAAATGTAGCCTTCAACTCAAATGAATTGCAAGAAAATAAAAAAAATCCCTGACTAAACAATAATTATTTTTCATTAAATCACCTGTTCCACAATTATTGGCACCCTTAACAATTCCCAAGAAATAAATATAATAGAAGCATTTCTGTCATTTCTACAGTAGTTTACAAAGTCTACCAGAGTATGTAGGAACATTTAATTAGTAATTCATCACTTCCTGTTTCCCTGGGGTATAAATATGACGTGACACCGAGGCCATTTCTCTTATCCACTCTTAAACATGGGAAAGACAAAGGAACACAGCATACAAGTGAGGCAGATGTGCGTCGTCCTTCACAGGTCAGGCAGAGGCTACAAGAAGATTGCCACTCAACTGCAGCTGCCCATATCCACTGTGAGAGGAATAATTAAGAAGTTCAAAACAACTGGAACAGTGGTAAACAAGCCTGGACGAGGACCCAAGTTTATTTTGCCACCACGCACAGTGAGGAGGATGGTAAGAGAAATCAAAAGATCTCCAAAGCTCACTGTTACAGAATTACAACAAATGGTAGCATCCTGGGGTCACAAAGTCTCCAAATCAACCATCAGGCGCTGTCTACACGCCAACAAGCTGTTTGGGAGGCATGCACGGAGTAAACCTTTCCTCACGCACAATCATAAACGCAAACGTCTGGAGTTCGCCAAGCGGTATTGGGGCTTCAACTGGGACCGTGTGCTTTGGTCAGATGAGACCAAGATTGAGCTTTTTGGCAACAAACACTCTAAGTGGGTCTGGCGTACCACGAAAGATGCGCATGCTGAAAAGCACCTCATACCCACTGTGAAGTATGGGGGTGGGTCAGTGATGCTGTGGGGCTGTTTCGCTTCCAAAGGCCCTGGGAACCTTGTTAGGGTGCATGGCATCATGAATGCTTTGAAATACCAGGACATTTTAAATCAAAATCTGTTGCCCTCTGCCCGAAAGCTGAAGCTGGTCGTCACTGGGTCTTTCAGCAAGACAATGACCCTAAACATATGGCCAAATCTACACAGAAATGGTTCACCAGACACAAAATCAAGCTCCTCCCATGGCCATCTCAGTCCCCTGACCTCAACCCCATTGAGAACCTGTGGGGTGAGCTGAAGAGGAGAGTACAGAGGAGAGGACCCAGGTCTCTGGATGATTTAGAGAGATTCTGCAAAGAGGAATGGCTGAAGATCCCTCTTTCTGTCTTTTCCCATCTTGTGAAACATTATAGGAGAAGATTAGGTGCTGTTTTGTTGGCAAAAGGGGGTTGTACAAAATATTAACACCAGGGGTGCTAATAATTGTGACACACATTATTTGATGTCAAATAATTATTTCTTTATGTGGGATTTTTTCCCCACTGAATAAATGCACTTGTATTGAAGGTTGGATTTTTCTCTTTTTTTCCATTAAGGTCCCATATTATTTAGAAAAAAAATAAAATATTTGGAAGCTAAAAAACACATCTCAACCAGGGGTGCCAATAATTATGGAGGGCACTGTAGATAGATAGATAGATAGATAGATAGATAGATAGATAGATAGATAGATAGATAGATAGATAGATAGATAGATAGATAGATAGATAGATAGATAGATAGATAGATAGATACTGTAGATAGATAGATAGATACTGTAGATAGATAGATAGATAGATAGATAGATAGATAGATAGATAGATAGATAGATTGATAGATAGATAGATAGATAGATACTGTAGATAGATAGATAGATAGATAGATAGATAGATAGATAGATAGATAGATAGATAGATAGATAGATAGATAGATTATAGAATCAATGCTGTGGGGTGAGTCCATGCGAGCGGCCATTAATAATAATAATAATAATAATAATAATAATAATAATACTTTCATTTTATATAGCGCCTTTCAAAACACCCAAGGACACTTCACAGAGTGTTGTGTTGGAAAGTGTGAGTGTGTGTGCGCGTCAGTGTGTGAGCATGTGTGTGAATGCGTGAAAGTGCTTGTGGAACTAGCAGCCATAAGCCTCCAGGAAGAGATGTGTCTTAAGGTGTTGCTTAAACATGGCCAGTGAAGGGGCATTTTGGATGTGGTCGGGCAGATTGTTCCAAAGAATGGGAGCAGCAACATGGAAGGCTCTGTCACTGGTGGCCTTGAGCCTGGCACGAGGGACGATCAGCTGGCCCTTGGAAGAGGACCGCAGGGATCTTGAGGGGTCATAGGGGTGAAGGAGGTCAGTGAGGTAGTGGGGTGCCAGACCATGGAGGGACTTGAAGGTTAGGAGGAGGACTGTCTGAAACAACTGAGTTTCACTTATTTTCCCTTCTCCACTACATTTAAACTTACTGATTGGTTCGGCTGCATGTTGGTTCGGGATAGGCGAATCTGAACATTACTTCTCTCTGCAGTATATTTATGCAGATTTGCCTGCCGGAAATATTTTCCCAGAGATATTTGCCAGAGATATTTTGGAAATTAAAGGAAGAATCATTTTTGTTTATCAAAATATCTAGCTTTGTGTAAACAGTGCCTCAAAGCATTAGTAGACCAAGTCGCGACATGAGCGATTCCAGCGACGAAAATAATTGACTTTGTATTGAGTCCCGTGACGAAAGGGATTCGGGCGACCTTAGCGACAGTTTGTAGTTGGACCTGAGCTAATATAATGCAAATTAGCTATGATGCGGTTTGTCGACAGCGACTTGCATTCTGCTTTTAACGGACATAGTATGTCGCTTCTATCGCTCTTACTGCACAGCACAGTGATTGTCTGTCGCTTCATCTTGTGTATTCGCCCGGTTAGAGAGTATAGGACCAACACCATTACTGGTAAATTTGTGTGTACACAATTGAAAAAGGTCTCTGGTCCCTGTTCACATGGAATCCTTCTGTCATCACAGGCAGATACCTCAGGTTCACACACACACACACACACACACACACACACACACACACACACACACACACACACACACACACACACACACACACACACACACACACACACACACACACACACACTCGTGCATGCAAACACACCCCCCCCCTCCACACACACACACACGCATGCACATTCACACGCACACAAACAGACACACACACACACAGACACACACACACACACACACACACACACACACACACACACACACACACACACACACACACACACACACACACACACACACACACACACACACACACACACATACACACACACACACACACACACACACACACAGCATTTTGTGTAAAGCAGGGATAGATCGTTAGTGTGCGGTCTGCTTAGTGCAGAGGCGGACACGCAAGGATCAGAAAGTATTTGTTCCCCGGGTAGAGCTGCTTGTTAGTCGCACCGCCTGTGTTGTGTGGCAGAGCTGAGCACCAACAAAAGGAATAGGCCTACTTGCTAGATGGCAGCGGGATATTTTTTTTACTTTCTTTTCTAAATCCAGTTTGTTTGTCATTAGTGTGAGCCAACATGTGGAAGGAAGCAAATGCCAGTGTGTCTGGGGACGTGAGAAGAGCAGAGGAGAGAATGGCTCCGTCACACCGAGTTGCCCTAACGATAACTCATAGCTGGGCTAATGGCTGCAACTGGCAAAAAGAATACATTTAAAAACGTGACTAATGTGGACTTGTGTGTCAGCATAGACATTGCAGTGTGTTTCTCTCACCGCACTGCACTGAAGTGGGAGATGTGTTGCTTTTTGCAACTGGCAAAAAAGGATGAATTTAAAGACGTGACTAATGACTAATGTCGACTGTGTGATAGCCACATGTCTCATCATAGACATTGCAGGGGTTGTTCACACCCACTGTACTGCATTGAGAAGCGGTGGTGTTCATGTCTTCCATTGCCAAGGCAGCTGAGAGCGAAGGCATGCATAATTCACACCCACTGTTATAATCAATCCCCCCCCACCACCACGCACCAGCACGCACCAGCACGCACGCACGCAGGCACACACGCAATCACACTCTCACACACACACACACACACACACATCCATCCCCCTACCCTCTCCTCCCCAAACAGCCACTATTATAATCAATCCCCCCCTCCCACCACCACCACCACGCACGCACGCATCCATCTCCCTATCCTCTCCTCCCCAAACAGCCATCAACACCAGCCAGTCTCTGCCACACAATCTAGTGTAGAACACTCCTCTACATGGAAACGCAAGAACAAACACAATCAACTGCACATTAGCAAATGGGGAACTCGCATGCAAACACACAGGCGAACACACACAGAGGCACAGGCACACACACACACAGAGGCACAGGCAAACACACGGACACAGGCACAGGCATACACACACGCAAACTTCCCGTTTCTCTCGTCGCGGAAACACAAATACAAACATACTCTGCAGGCAGGCAGCACATTATCAAATGCAAATGGGAAGTCACCAGCGTACATAATGTACACACACACACACACACACACACACACACACACACACACACACACACACACACACACACACACACACACACACACACACAGACTTCCTCTCTCACACAGATGCAGACACACACAGACTTCCACTCTCACACAGACACACACGGACACACAGACGCACTGTCAGCTTTGGCCGGGCCCAGGACAAAGTCATCTGAAAGAGCCCCACCACTAGGGTGCATCAGTTGCCCCCTATGAAAAGATATCGCCTTGGCCCTATAGTTAAAATGTTCTACACCCAGTAAAAACACACTGTGTAAAATATTTTGAAACTTGGATGAAGTCTACCGGGGCCACCAGCCCCATGAAAATAGAAAATAATGGTGATAGTCAGAATCTTGGAATAGAAATGGACATTTTGCTGCATAAAGCTACCCAATAAAAAACATATTGTCTCAGCTCTGTGATAAAAATGTTCTATGCACAGTAAAATCACTCTGTGTAAAATATTTTGAAATTTGGACGAAGTCTACCGGGGCCACCAGCCCCATGAAAATAGAAAATAATGGTGACAGTCAAAATCTTGAATAGAAACAGGGCTGGACTGGCCATCTGGCATGGCGGGCATTTCCCGGTGAGCCCCGCACCCTCGTGGGCCCCCATTTTTTTTTTTTACATTACTGAAAATAGGGGCCCATGAGGGTGCGGGGCCCACCAGTGAGTCAGTTCTCCGGCACTAATAATCTCCTTAAATCCAAAAGTGCCCGGGCCCTATTTATCGCCCAGTCCAGCCCTGAATATAAATGGACATTTTGCTGCATAAAGCTACCCAATAAAAACATATTGCCTCAGCTGTGTGATAAAAAAATGTTCTATGCACAGTAAAATCACTCTGGAAAATGTGGAAAATGTGTTGAAATTTAGATTAATTCTACTGGGTCCACCAGGCCCATGAAAATACAAAACAATGGTGATAGTGATAGGCAACCTGGATTCCAAAGTCCAGTGCCACATATTCCAAATATAGCCAATATAATGAACCAGCTGACCCACTGCCAGTATCAAGCAAGAGATTGCGAAGTTGTATGACTTTTGTGTGCTTCACCTGTGGGCCTACAGGATTGTACAGGTAGCTGTTAATACCTGGTGGAGCTTCTGTACTAAAGCTGTGAATGCTCCTTGGAATGACTTGTGTTTTTTTTTAAGAAATCCCTGCAGTAGTTCAATAGAGTACATACAATAAAACTGTATGTGATGTTGGAAAGAGTGGCTTCCCAAAACCTGTACTTAAGTGGCTTCTAGGTATGTCATGGGTATCACCAGGTCCAGAGTCCATTGCCAAGGGCCTCTCAGGTAAGTTATGGTACTCATCTGATGGAGTAAATTGAAATACTACCACAGGCGATGGGATAACGAAGTAATGGCACTCTTCAATACAGTTGTATTGACTGCTTTGTAGCCTAGGCATTCCAAGGAACATTCACAGCTTTGGTACAGATGTTCCTCCATGAATTGTAGGCCCACAGGTGAAACACACAAATATAACAGTCATGCAGCTTTGCAATCTCTTGCTTGATACTAGCAGTGGTCCAAGGCAGCAAGGAATTGATATTGTGTTGCAAAAGAGCAAATTTGCCTAAATATAGCAGTTTGACCATCAGTCTGTCCTGAGACTGAAGTCTGTGTAAGTGGATCGACTGAATACACAACCTGCTTAGATATTCCTTCTGTTTGTGCTCCCAATACAGGTGATCTCACTAATTACCTCATCAACCTGGCTTAAGTGGTAATTAGGCTCAGCTGGTTCATTATATTGGCTGGGGCAAATGTGTCACGCGAAATGTGTCCACCTCTGTTTTAAGACAATGGCAAACCTAGATTCAAAAGCCACAATCCAGTGCCACAGATTTCAAATTACCTGGTTTTACCTGTCCAATTGCCCTAACTGGAAAGGTAAAACTAGGTATGTCATTTGGAATATGTGGCACTGGACTTCAGCTTTGGAATCCAGGTTGCCCATCACCATCACCATTATTTTGTATTTTCATGGGCCTGGTGGACCCGGTAGAATTCATCTAAATTTCAACATATTTTACACAGAGTGATTTTACTGTGCATAGAACATTTTTATCACAGAGCTGAGACAATATGTTTTTTATTGGGTAGCTTTATGCAGCAAAATGTCCATTTCTATTCCAAGATTCTGACTATCACCATTATTTTCTATTTTCATGGGGCTGGTGGCCCCGGTAGACTTCATCCAAATTTCAAAATATTTTACACAGTGTGTTTTTACTGGGTGTAGAACATTTTTACTATAGGGCCAAGGCAATATCTTTTCATAGGGGGCATCTGATGCACCCTACCCACCACCCAATGCATGAAGTGTAATCGAGAGCCCAATTCTGGACCCTCTGCCTCCCTGGACCCTGGGACAACTGACCCGTTTGTACTTCTGTCAGTTTCCCTGCACAAACACGCACATACAGTGCTATAGTGCATTCCTACTGTCACTGTGTTCAGATTAACCTTGACTTGCTTGCTATAGCCTTGAGTGGCTTTAACATAAACCCTGGCATAGGTCCCTACACACTGTCACTTTCTCAGTGCACTCATGTACGCAAGTTGCTGACCTGGAATCACTTTACCCTCCAGAAATACAAAAACACACTCAATCTCTATAGCTCCATCACTCTCAAGCAAACAAACAGGCACAGGGATGGAAACACTCACGTAAATACAGACAAAGTGAGAGACAGAGATATTGACCTACACACACACACACACACACACACACACACACACACACACACACACACACACACACACACACACACACACACACACACACACACACACACACACACACACACACACACACACACACACACACACACACACACACACACACAGTACATACTGTATAGTCACTCCCACACACACACATACATACATGCACATGGACACACACACACACACACACACACACACACACACACACACACACACACACACTGAGAGACTGTTGAATGTGTGTGTGTGTGTGTGTGAGTGTTTGTGTGTGTGTGTGTGTGTGTGTGTGTGTGTGTGTGTGTGTGTGTGTGTGTATGTCTATTCATATAATTTCACACGTGTGTGTATGAGTCTCCCGCAGGGACTGTGGCAGCAGAGCCAGCGCAGGGAGAGTCACGGACGCGTCGTCAACGGCAGCCGGCAGCAAGCTGCGAGGGAAGCCAACAGGCGGTGGACAAGGTGATCAGTTGTCCCAGGCCCAGTGAGAGAGAGGGGCCCCAGAATTGGGTTTCCATTACATACTATGTATTGGATGGGGGGCCCACTCAGATGACTTTGTCCCGGGCCCGGCCAAAGCTGCCGATGGCCCTGCAAGCAGCAAAGCGGCCACAGTGGCAGTGGCGGCCATGCGTCTTCATGAAGGGGAAAGCCATCCATCACAACACAACTGTTGCTGAGCAGGAGAAAAGCAATTACTTTACTACTGCGGCAGGCAGGCAGGCAGCACAGTGGCCATAGCCAACACACACTGACACAGGACTAATGTCTGTAAAACACACACACACACACACACACACACACACACACACACACACACACACACACACACACACACACACACACACACACACACACACACACACACACACACACACACACACACGCACACAGACACACACACACAGACACACACACACACCGTGCCGCATGCAGAACCGCGCCGCCTCATGGTAACGCATACCAAAGCAGTGTTGCATTGTATTCCGTCCCCCCACCCCCCTCATGTCCCCTGCAACCCTGCAGTATGATGCGCGAGCACCTTCTCTGGGTTTGACGGCTTCACTGATGAACACTGTAAACAAGAGAAATGAGGTATGATGTAAGGTTGACATAGTCGCAGTAAATACCTAGTAGGGGTGTAAATCACAGCCTCCATGACCATACGATTCAATATCCATACTTCGATTCGATACTTAAGAATGCCCCACGATAGGATACGATTTGATTTTTTTTCAATTACTTTTCCACTTCTATTATGTTGCACAATTAACAGCTAGGGCATTGGCCAGGGGCCAGCGATTCAATTATTTTCAATAGGCCTACTTAAGAATGCCCCATCGATGTGGCGCAGCACGCTAAGCCCCCCACATTTGGACTTGCATGCCCACCCACGGGGACCCCGGTTCGAGTCCGGCCGGGGTCATTTCCCGATCCTCCCCTGTCTCTCTGTCCCAATTGCTTCCTGTCACCATCTTCGACTGTCCTGTCAAATAAAGGCGTAAAAGCCCCTAAAAAATATATTTTAAAAAAAAGAATGCCCCATGATACGATAGGATTCGATGCGATCGCCGGCAATGGGATCGATGCATCGATACATATCGATTATTATTTACTCCCCTAATACCTGGACAGAAACATAATCACTGGTTAGACATACGCATACTGTCAGTATATTTACCATTCTGTGTGTGTACTGTATGCAGGGTCGTAGCAGCACATTTTGGGCCCCATGTACAATCAGCTCCAATGGACCCCCCCAAGCCATATACGTATCTTCATGAATCGGACTGTGAGTAGGCCCCCTAAATTCCCATTGGCTGCCTGACTACACATACAGTCTGACTTTTGTAACAACTCTGACTACTGTCACAAGTGAGCAGGTGGGACTTACTTCATGCTGTGGTGCAGGGGATTTAAGTGTTTAGTATCCCAGGAGGTCTGGGTTTCTACACACGCTTCCTCACTGACATGTACTGTATTTCTGCATGTCAGATGCTGATAAACATGAACAACCGTAATGTGTTACTGTAATGTAAAGCACTTCTGCCCTTGTCATAATATTTCTGTTGAATGTGTGAGTGTTGAGTGTATGAATATAAATCAATCTTTCTGACAGAGACAAAGGGGTAAATTATTCAGCTCTGTGACATTTAGCAATATGCGCCACCTGTCTCTCCTCTGTGTGTGTGTGTGTGTGTGTGTGTGTGTGTGTGTGTGTGTGTGTGTGTGTGTGTGTGTGTGTGTGTGTGTGTGTGTGTGTGTGTGTGTGTGTGTGTGTGTGTGTGTCTGTGTCTGTGTCTGTGTCTGTGTTTGTGTGTGTGTGTCTGTGTGCATGTGTGCTTGTGTGTGTGTGCGTGTGTGCATGCTTGCATGCGCGCGTGCGCGTGTGTGCGCATGTGCACACATGTGCATTTAGCATATCCGTTTGCATTTGCATCTGTATGGGCTTGTACCACTTGTATGTCTGTGTCTGTATCTAGATTTAACTGTTTAGCCCTGTATATCCCTCTGTGTCTCTGTGTGTGTGTGTGTGTGTGTGTGTGTGTGTGTGTGTGTGTGTGTGTGTGTGTGTGTGTGTGTGTGTGTGTGTGTGTGTGTGTGTGTGTGTGTGTGTGTGTGTGTGTGTGTGTGTGTGTGTGTGCGTGTTCTTTTAGTGCATCTGTGTTGTTGCCCTTGTCCACATGACTGATGCGCTTGTGTACGTGCCTGTGAGAGGAGCAGCAGAGGAGGGCAGCTGAGCTGAGTTGATCTGTACTGGCTAGGGAATCATGCCAACCTGCTGCCCCCTGCCCCTGCCCCTGAAGCTGGTCAGCTGGTCAGCTGTCCTAGGCCCAATGAGCAGGGGGCCCCAGAATTTGATTCTCATTACATTGTATTTATTGGTTGGTGGGGCCTTTCACATGAGTTTGTCCCGGGCCCAACCAAAGCTGTCAGCAGCCCTTGCTGTGCCTGTTCCTGTGCCTGCCCATCCCTCTGGCTGTGCCTGTTCCTGTGCCCATCCCTCTGCCTGCTCGCCCACTCACCCACCCACCCGCTCCCACCACCACTAGGGCTGATGACAGCCTTTGACTGGGCCTGGGACAAAATCATCTAAAAGGACTCCCCCACCCTCAATGCATAGAATGAATGAGGCCTTGGGCCTGGGACACCTGACCCATTTGCAACCCCATCACCCCACCCACCCCACCCCACACACCGACCACCACTATGGGCCTCCTAAGGACATGGCAATGGTGATGCTCTTTCCTGCCGCAGCCACACTAATCTGCTCTTTATACCCACTTTAGCCAGCATCATGCCTAGGGAGTTAGAGAGAGAGAGAGAGAGAGAGAGAGAGAGAGAGAGAGAGAGAGAGAGAGAGAGAGAGAGAGAGAGAGAGAGAGAGAGAGAGAAAAAAACAAACAAACAAACAAACAAACAAGCAGATTGTCATGGCTTTTGGTGGGGGGCCAAATTGCAGAAAAAGCCCCTGGTACTCGCTGCTGGCCACACAGATGGATGTGAAGTGGACTCGAGCAACGTGCACACGTGAGGTGATGCTCACATAGACATGAGATGGAACTCAGTGTGCAGATCAGATAGCGCAATTATGCAGGTATGCAGTACACGTTATGTATATTTAATACAGTGCCCTCCATAATTATTGGCACCCCTGGTTGAGATGTGTTTTTTAGCTTCCAATTATTTTATTTTTTTTCTAAATAATATGGGACCTTAATGGAAAAAAAGAGAAAAATCCATCCTTCAATACAAGTGCATTTATTCAGTGGGGAAAAAATCCCACATAAAGAAATAATTATTTGACATCAAATAATGTGTGTCACAATTATTAGCACCCCTGGTGTTAATATTTTGTACAACCCCCTTTTGCCAACAAAACAGCACCTAATCTTCTCCTATAATGTTTCACAAGATGGGAAAAGAGAGAAAGAAGGATCTTCAGCCATTCCTCTTTGCAGAATCTCTCTAAATCATCCAGAGACCTGGGTCCTCTCCTCTGTACTCTCCTCTTCAGCTCACCCCACAGGTTCTCAATGGGGTTGAGGTCAGGGGACTGAGATGGCCATGGGAGGAGCTTGATTTTGTGTCTGGTGAACCATTTCTGTGTAGATTTGGCCATATGTTTAGGGTCATTGTCTTGCTGAAAGACCCAGTGACGACCCAGCTTCAGCTTTCGGGCAGAGGGCAACAGATTTTGATTTAAAATGTCCTGGTATTTCAAAGCATTCATGATGCCATGCACCCTAACAAGGTTCCCAGGGCCTTTGGAAGCGAAACAGCCCCACAGCATCACTGACCCACCCCCATACTTCACAGTGGGTATGAGGTGCTTTTCAGCATGCGCATCTTTCGTGGTACGCCAGACCCACTTAGAGTGTTTGTTGCCAAAAAGCTCAATCTTGGTCTCATCTGACCAAAGCACACGGTCCCAGTTGAAGCCCCAATACCGCTTGGCGAACTCCAGACGCTTGCGTTTATGATTGTGCGTTTATGATTGACGCTTGCGTTTATGATTATGGGCAGAGGAAAGGTTTTCTCCGTGCATGCCTCCCAAACAGCTTGTTGGCGTGTAGACAGCGCCTGATGGTTGATTTGGAGACTTTGTGACCCCAGGATGCTACCATTTGTTGTAATTCTGTAACAGTGAGCTTTGGAGATCTTTTGATTTCTCTTACCATCCTCCTCACTGTGCGTGGTGGCAAAATAAACTTGGGCTTGTTTACCACTGTTCCAGTTGTTTTGAACTTCTTAATTATTCCTCTCACAGTGGATATGGGCAGCTGCAGTTGAGTGGCAATCTTCTTGTAGCCTCTGCCTGACCTGTGAAGGTCGACGCAAATCTGCCTCACTTGTATGCTGTGTTCCTTTGTCTTTCCCATGTTTAAGAGTGGATAAGAGAAATGGCCTCGGTGTCACGTCATATTTATACCCCAGGGAAACAGGAAGTGATGAATTACTAATTAAATGTTCCTACATACTCTGGTAAACTTTGTAAACTACTGTAGAAATGACAGAAATGCTTCAATTATATTTATTTCCTGGGAATTGTTAAGGGTGCCAATAATTGTGGAACAGGTGATTTAATGAAAAATAATTATTTTTTAGTCAGGGATTTTTTTATTTTCTTACAATTCATTTGAGTTGAAGGTTACATTTTCCTACAATTTTCAGTGTGACAGTATTCTTCTGCAATAAACACTGAATTTATTTTAAGGCTTTTAACACATCTCAACCAGGGGTGCCAATAATTATGGAGGGCACTGTATGTGGGAAATGCATACACAGTATGCATTGATCATGTATTATGTGTAAAAAGTTAACCATGATTGTCTCAAAAAAACAAATTTTAATTAGATGTCTTCTCTGTCTCTGTTCCTTGTTCTCATTGTTGTTCTACTTTTCTCTTTTTTTTCAAACGTTTCTTTATTTAAGTTTTTAGTTTACACACAACCCCAACCCCAAGGCACATACAAAACAAATAAACCAACATTCAAAAAACAAACAAAAAGTTCTACTTTTCTCTTGCTCTCATCTTCTGTTTCTTGCCTCCATCTCTTCCTACATCTCCTAACCCCATCTCCCCCCCCCCCCCTTCATTCATTCGTGACTCAATTCCAGTATACAAGAGGGGCCAAAAACAACCTAATCCCACTGCCATAAGCCAGTTTTCTCTCCCTCTCCCAAATCATCAGAGCAGTTACGCAGTTTTGCAAAATAAAATGACCAAAAAAAAAACAATAGAGAAGAAATGGTAATATATATAAAAAATAATGTTCATAAATGTCCATCGGTGTAATCCATTTTAGCGGTGCAATCCTCTCTCTCGGAGCGGAGTGACAGGCGTAATCTGGGCCATGGATCAGGAGTCCTGTGTGTGTGCATCTCTAGGGCTCCCTCCCTCCCTCCCCCCCTCCCTCCGACTCAGCAGCGATACGAGCCAGCCAAGCAGGCAGCAGCACACACACACTCATCACATCTAGACCTGGACAAAACACACACACACTCATCCTCACACACAATAGACAGGACATGCAGAGATGTGCACACACACACACTTATAAATGTGGACAGAGAGAGAGACAGAGATGATACACACACACACATGCACGGACGGACGGACGCACACGGAAACACACACACACATACACACACACACACACACACACACACACACACACACACACACACACACACACACACACACACACACACACACACACACACACACACACACACACACTATACATAGTACACACACACATGGCTGCACACACATCTGTACATTTAAATGGATTTCCAAGAACACAGGTACACATGTACAACAGAAGCACTATGTTAACTTGAGCCTTTGGGGTTACTAATGTGTGCTCTGACTGCTACATCAAAGAGACAGGCTTGTTTTAGTGACAGTCAGAGAGCACCCGCAGCACCATCACTCTAAAGGCACAATAAGATTCCATCTCATTGGCCCTGCCGTGGTCGACGGGTGGGGCACTCGTATGCCATGCGACTGACTCAGGTTCGATTCCCGGCTCGGGTCCTTTGTCGGCCCTTCTCTATCTCTCCCAGTTCGCTTCCTGTCCACCTTTCACACTGTCCTGTCAGGTGAGGTCGAGGGAGACCATGTCATTCCATCTCATTGTCTAATCTCCAGTCCTCGCCTTATGCTTGTGGCCTTGTCCTTCGATGACTCCCCGCCTCCCTGGAGAAAACAATAAGGTTTCCCCTCTGTCCGTCTAGACACAACAACTTTTGGGGGACTTTACCCCATTCAACATCCTGATTGCAAATGAGAAAATAACCTTTTTCGAGATATTGAATAAAACTTCTGAATGACGTCTTGCCTTGCATTTTGGGGCCACAAGCACAAGCAGAGGATGGGAGGTTGGATAATGAAATGGACCCTAAGAGTGTCCCTCACACACTCACTCCCACACTTCTCCCATCCAGGGTACCACGCTGCATGCTTCCCCAGGTGAAAAAGTGGTTCAATTTAGTACAATAAAAGCACAACTGAAGTGTACTTAGCATGTTAAAAGCGCACTCACACTTTTTGTGCTAAGAAAAAGTATGTTTACAATATGCTTATTTAAAGTGTGCTTAAAATTAGATGTAATTAAGTTGCTCTCAAAGAAAGTACACTTTGCGAACCATACATAAAGTGCTCTTAGAAGATGTTTGGCTAAAGTGTATTTAGAGGAATACATGTATACTAATAGTGTTCTAATAGTGAACTTACTAAAAGTGTATTTTTTAATAACATATTGCAATTGCACTTTTTTTTAAGTGCACTTTGATTATACTTCACCCAAGTGACTTCGAAGTGTGATTTTCTATAGTGCGCTTTAAAGTAAATCACTTTAACATATTGGAAGTATACTTTTTCTAAGTGCACCATGATTGTGCTTCATCCAAATATATTCAAAGTGTGCTTACACAAAGTGCATTTACCCATCATGCATCATCATGCATGTACCATCATGTAATGCACTTCTTGGAGCTCAATTTCTCAAACAGAAAGCCATTGACCTCTAAGGAATATCTTTGGTTTGCATGAAAATATTACTCATTGTTATATTCTGCGTTTATTGTAGGAGTTTTAAAATTTTAAAGTGGTACACAAAAAATGACCATGTTCCCACCGTCATTATGATGGTCACGTATATGTTCTGGTATATATAGGCTCACACTTCCCATGACATCATGGTGAGAGGTAAGTTGGAACTAGTTGTTCAAACAAAGAATCAAGGGTCACCATTAGTGATCAATTCAAATGATTAATTGCAGGAAGGTGGAACAAGAATGAAATAAAGTGAAATGTGCATCTGAAATTTCTGTAACAATGGAATAATTGTAAATGTCAGTCGTGCTAGGCATGCATATTGCTGTGTGTAATGTACAAGCTCTGAGGACCAGCATGGATTGTACTATTACATTTATATTATTTCATGTACTTGGGAGTGTACTGTAAATATACTTCAAACATACCTGTTATATATTTACAATACTTAATATGATATACTTTTTACAGACTTAAAATGTTCCAATGTAGTCCAAAGAAGCATGAAGTTAATATACTTTTATTGTACTTCTAGTAACAATAAAATGTTATAGAAGTGTACTCAAGCACACTATTAATGCCATATGAATGCATGAAAAGCGTGTTTGGAACATACTTTCAAAAGTATGCTTGTAGTGCACTTAAAGTTGTCCAAAAGCGGTGCCAATTTAGCATCCTCAGTGTGCTGCAAGTGTGCTGAAGTACTGCTTTAGTAGTGCTTCAGCGCACTAATAGTGCAATGAAGCGCACTTTAAATCGCCGAAAATAGTACACTTTGTACTAAGTACGGTCAAAAAAAGTACACTTTAAGTATATGGGTTTTTCACCTGGGTCACCCACCACTGTGGTACCTCACACATGCATCACTACAGTATAGTGGGGGTCCCTCATATAGAATTAATGCTCACACAGTGGGTGCGTACATCGTCAATGGCCTCATGACAAGCCATCTCACCTCTATCGAGATGGGTATGTGAGCAGGGCCGTAGCCAGACATTTTCAAATACTGAGATAAAATACTGTGTGCTGTACTGCATACTGTTCATTTAGAACACTTCAGTCAAATTGGGGGTGGCGTATATAGACTGAATGTATTGTTGATCATATACTGTATCGGTTTTCATCAATAGATACATTTTACTGTACATTACTGAGAAAAAAAATATAGAGGACATAACCTCTGTGTTCTCAATGGTAGTTACGGCCATGTATGTGAGGCTGCAGTGAGTGGAATGATTAGGTTGAAGTGGAAAGAGAGAAGAAAATCTCATCAAATAGAGCATCTATATGGTGGACGAAGCAATCAAATAAATCAAATATGTTGAATTTGCGACTGAATGAAGAATGAACAGTACTGTAGATGTTTTCACTCCCAGAATTGTGTTGTGTTATTATCTGAGCCGAGTTCCAATAATGTCATATGACCTTCAACTTTGGTTGAAATAATGTATTTTTTTAACATGAGTAGCAAATGCTGGGAAATGAACAAGGATAATGTGATTTAAAAAATCGAACAGGAAAAAGTGACTGAAGCAAAGCTAACGACGGAAGACAGCTCTCAGGGTGGAATGCTCACTCATTCCCCTTCCCATAATACATCACATCGAACATCTCGGGAGGCATACTAAATAAACTCAATTATACCATAAAATAAGCAGGCGACAACAGATGTGTGATGAAAAATACTCCCAATTGGCAAAATGAAACTCTCGACAGGCACAGGCACACTCTCTGGTAATCAACACTGCAGCTGTATAAACGTCAGTGGGGATATGTCACCAGTCACCAGGTGTATGTATTCAAAATCAACAAAATTCAATGACCTCCAGAACTTTTCTCATGTTTTGATGTTTAACATGATCACTACTACAACACTTTCTCCTGTTTCTGTTGATGTCCCATTTAGGACTGGCTGCGTACAGCACCTGTAGGCATACATCATGTCCCCTTGGGTCTGTTTGGCTTCACAAAATATGTCTTGTTACACTAATTACAATTTATTACAGGTGCTTACGTAATACTTCATGAGAACATCTCTGCAGAACGGGTGGTCTGCAACATTCTCAAACCTACTGTATGTCAAGTCAACCTGTAATGACCTTAATAAAAAAGCTACCTTTGACACCGCAATCTAAATGTAGTCAGTAGGGGTGAATGTAGAAATTTGGCGACATCCATCATCTATCATTATCTATAGTATCACCATTTTACAACCACCTGAGAACAGGTTACAGACCTCACTATTTTACTGACACAATTTCAGAGGAAAACCTACGGCAGTGTCAGAACATCAAATGCAGTGTCAGCCCTTAATCACAAAATGATTATGATGATTTACAATTATCTCCCTCCTACTAAAGCAAAACAAAAAACATGTAGTCTCTCTCTCTGTCTCTCTCTCTCTCTCTCTCTCTCTAACAACAGCGGTTCCTCAGAACCTGTAGAGAACAAAAAAATATATATCTCCTGTTCATGGCTTCTTCCTTCGGGCTACTGTTAGAAGGCCGGCCATGCGTGCGACTGAGATGACTCTCTCTCTCTCTCTCACACACACACACACACACACAAACACACACACACACACACACACACACACACACACTTGGCATCAACAAGCCCACGCCAGCCAGGGCCGCATGCGTACATATATACTCCTCCACGAGGCTGATTTAATTATAAGCCAGCAGTCAAGGTAATTATGCGGGAATCAGGACATCTCTGGAATGCCAATCAGCTGCAAAAAAGGCAGCCATGCGTAGCCTCGTCCTTCCCCCGTTTGAAGTGGGATTTTTTTCTGCTGTTACTAATACCTTTGCACAATTCCAAGAGTTGTCTTTAGCATTGGATAAATGGTACTTCGGAAAAATGAAATGAAAATGCTCAGAGCATATTCTCCATGTGCTGTATGCCAGGAGGATTAACCTTCTCCACTCCTCCACGTACCAGGTTTCGCCTGATATGCATGTACTTTTTTTGTTGTAAGTCTAGGTATAAGCATAAGCATACATTTACAAATGTAAAGTATGGGTTTGTGGTAAATATGATCAAACATATGAAAAAAAACATTGAATATACCGAAAATAATAATAATAATAACGGTGCTTTTTCCATTATAAATTGCCCCAAGGGCGGATTACATAATTCCATCATGTGAATGAGCTATATATACTATACAGAAGGCAGGTTTATATTTTGATAATGGAGAGACTGCAAGTGCTTGGGGGCCCGAGGCGAGCGAGGCTAACCTTGGGTAGGAGCCACCCACACTCACACTCACACTCAGCCCACACCACACACCACACGCACAGGCCCAGCAGCTGTGGAGGCACCATATGCTGCCAATACCTCCCTCCAAGGAAGCTGACATGGGGGGACAAAGGGGTCTGTTGTCTAGGGCCCGGGGAGATGGGGGTGGGGGATCCAGAAATGGCTTCTCATTGCATTGTATGTAAGGACTTGGGGGCCCTTTCAGATGACTTTGTCCTGGGTCCAGCCAAGGCTGTCAGCGGCCCTGCCTCCCTTCTCTCTCTCTCTCTCTCTCTCTCTCTCTCTCTCTCTCTCTCTCTCTCTCTCTCTCTCTCCCTCCCTCACAGCTTCCTCCCATTAACCACCAAACAACTATTACTTTGGCACGCTCACTCTACTGTACCTAAGGTGCCCTTGGGTGTCTCAAAAGACTTAACTAATCAAATGTGTCATAATTACATCACATAATATTATGTAATATTACTTTATATTATATTATATTATATTATATTATATTATATTATATTATATTATATTATATTATATTATATTATTATGTTGCTGTAAATTATTATTGTTATTGTTATTATTGTTGTTGTTGTTGTTGTTGTTATCATCATTATTATTATTATTACTGCATTACATGCTGTGTATTTTAGAAGGTACATAAACAACATTGAACTGCAGAAGGGAACCAGAGGGATTATAGCTGACATCTATCCTCTTCATTCTCTAAAGATGGGGTGAATGGCTAATGGACTACATTTAGATAACGCTTTTCCACTCCTTCTAGCACTCACAGCACTTTACAATGAATACCTCACATTTACACATTCACACACTGGTGGCTGTGGCCACCATGCAGGGTACCACCCTGCCACCAGGAGCAATTTGGGGTTAAGTCTCTTGCGCAAGGACATACGGTATCATTATGAACTGGCATAGAAGGGCTTGAACCTGCAACCCTCTGATTGCCAAAACAGGCTCCTCCACCATCTAAGTCACCACCAATAAGGGTGAAGTTATTCGCTGAGCCCCAGTCTAGCTAATGTGGTTGGTTGGGGGGGTTGGAGAGAAGAGAAGAGAAGAGGATCTGCTGCAGTGATGCAACAACCCCCGTGCTCAAGTGAGAGGAGAGCCAGTGGTGAGTTAGTTTTTTTTACCCTAGCAACAGTTCACCCTCCCACTGCACTCCCCTCCCCTCCTCTTCCCTCTCCTGATGCATGTACGTATGGCAAATGAAGAAGAGCACACCAAGAACATCCCCTGAATGAACAAAAGGGAACATAGCAGACGATGGTGCTTGAATCTAATAGAGCCTCTTCTTAACAGTGAGCTTGAACCGAGCCTTCTGCACTTGCGGGTCTAAATAGATTCAGTCTGGCAGCATGAAAAGCATAGGGCTTTTTTGTTTGCGCTATTTCAAACCAAGAGGAACGTGGAATGGAAATGCACCAATAATAAGAATGCAAGCAATCAGATGGCCATGACAAGAATAACTCAATTGTGGAAAAAAACACAAACAGTACTGTCTGAGAATGACTAGAAATAAGGATAAATATGATTGAGCATCTACTGTATTGGAGAGGGTTGATGACATAAAGTCCCCTTCTACAGTGCCATCTAGTGGCGAGTTGGTATTTTACACTAGCATGTCTTTGCAGGGGGTTTGGTGTGAAAAGGCTCTCTGCTCCAGTAATCTAGTCGACAGGTCATTAGTCTTCGTATCAGGACGCGGCGCCATAACGTCATGTTGACTTGAACCGTGATGAATTCAATGTTCAAGCCATTTACAAATCTGTAAGCAGCTCGGATCAATGTCAGACCGTCTGTACCGTCCCTTATACATAGCAAACACCCTGTGAAACCCAGCCCTGGTTATTGGAAATGACAACATACAAAACAACCAGACAGAAAACCCATTCAAATGATGTATTTGGCCGTGTCCATCACATGGCTATAGAAGAACCATGATTAATCTTTAGTCTTAGTCATTATGCCACAGACAGAACAAAATACTTTCTAGAACTGTCTACCACAAGGCTATAAATCTTTAGTCTTAGTCCTCATGCCGCAGCCAGAATAAAATGTAGAATCCGATGAAGGGGATTATTAGGCAAACCAGTCAAAGAATCAATGCTTCCTGAATGACTAAGCTTCTTAAAAGGTGCTCTGAGGTAAAAAGTAGAACTCGCCGTTCGCATAAGATTATTACCAGTCTGGGTCTATAGAGCATAGAACTTATGGAAAGGTCAAAATGTTCTGGAACACTGTCTCACGTACTGAACCCGGCGCTTATGGAAGTTTAACTCTGTGTGTGTGTGTGTGTGTGTGTGTGTGTGTGTGTGTGTGTGTGTGTGTGTGTGTGTGTGTGTGTGTGTGTGTGTGTGTGTACGTGTGTGTATGTGTGTGTGTGTGAGAGAGAAAGCGAAAGAGAGTGTGTGAGAGAGAGAAAGGGAGAGAGGCCTATGTATGTTTATACAGTGCATGTGCATTCTTCTTCTGTTTATCTATAAACAGATATATTTCCTATTTGTATTCCACAGCCTATGCCCACTCTCTGGCCTCGCAGCAATATTATTGTCGGTTACCAGTTTGTTTGAACATCCTATCAACAGTATCTAAGGCCAGGCCATACATACAGTATTGCCTGATTTCTGTTTGTGAGTGCAACTAAGGTACTGTATGTGATTCATGCGATTGTGTCATTTGTGTGTGTGTGTGTGTGTGTGTGTGTGTGTGTGTGTGTGTGTGTGTGTGTGTGTGTGTGTGTGTGTGTGTGTGTGTGTGTGTGTGCGCGCGCGCGTGCACAAACGTATGTGTGTTTGTATGTTTGCGGAGGAAATAGGGAGCAGAGCGATTAAGGGCGCGCAAGATGAAATAACATACAATACAATCAGGCATGCTTACAGAAACTGCGTGTGTGTACAGTGCACCATGCTAATTAACTCCTCTCACGAAGTTTTATTGCGGAAACCTGCAATCGTGAAATCCCCCCCTGTGACGCAGCCTGTGTTTGGGAATGGCTCTCGGGTCAGAAGGAAAGCAGTAGCCAGCATGGCTTCTAATATCCAGGCATTGGTCTGATTCCGGCCTCCTGTCACCCCCCTCTGAGTTGCCATGGCAACCATCAGGTACCGGCAGAAGGGGGCGGGGCTTAGGAAGTACACCTTGGGATGTTATATTGTCTGACCTGTGAGAGAGGACGAAAACAAACGAAAACAATGAGGTAAAACTTCAGCAGAAGGGAGGCAGAGAGGGATGACAGCAGGACATGTGTATTGAGGAGGACAGTAAAAGAGGACAGTGACAGCTAGAGTATGGATGCTATCCAGCACTGGATGATCACACTACAAAGTGTCTACTACCCTATCTTGGCAGCCATCGGAATACCCTGTAAGTCACATGCACGCACGCACGCACGCACGCATGCACGTGTACACGCACACGCACCTACATCCACGCACATGCGTGCACACGCACGCACACAGACACACACACGCACACACAGCTCGCACTGGGAAAAAAATCTGAATCTGAACTAATTTGAACACTATGACAGCCAAAATTGGCTTTCAAATGAAGACATAAAGGTTCTGCCAATAGTTATTTCAGTTTTGGAATATTTTCATCTTCTATCCATATTTTTTAGATTGATGTCGAGAGGAAATGTACCAAAACATCACTGATTAGTTGTTTTCATTGCATCATTGATTTCATCATTTGTTCTAATGATTACCGTGATAAAGATTGAGCTTTTTACAGCATACATAATCATCTTCAAGAGAAGAAATTGTTTTCATTTCAGAAGCAAATATTTATAATGACATGTGTTATGTTACGTAACACTTCGTTGAGGTCCTTATACAAAGCAATGTGAAGTTCTTGCAGTATTGGTAACAGCCCTGCAGCAATGTGAGCTCAGGTGCCTTGCTCAAGGGCACTTCAGCAATGGATGAAAATGTAAGGATGCACCTTCGTCTTATTGGTAAGGGTGCAATTCGAACCCTGCAAAACTCTGACCCAAAGACCACCTCACAAACCCTTAGGCCCCCCGTTCCCCCAGCTGATTACCAGCGTTTCTTTTACAGCAGACATAATCACGTTCCTGATCTTTTGGAGGAAAAACTGTTATTTTCATTGCAGAACCAAATAAAATGACAGCAATGATTACCTGTGTGTTTCTTTACAGCACACATTCTCATCTTCCAAGAGGAAAAACAGTTACTTTAATTGCACAATCAACATAATGACATTTGTAAATGATAGATGATGATTACCCCTTTGGATGCATTCCAATATGCGGATTCCCCTCCTCCACTTGTGATTGTGTCCTCGCGTTTTGCTGTCGCCCTGCCTCCATGGAAAAAATAAAGTTTCCCCGCTGTCAGCCTAGCCACAACAATTTTTTGAGGGACTGTTTTTCATTCACCATCCCGATTGCAAATGAGGAAATGACATTAGAATTGCAAGATATTGAATTAATTTTATGTTGTCAGTGATGTCGCCATGAGCTCACAAGCAGGCAAGTGAGCAAGGGAGTGCGGAAGTCTGCATATTGGAATCCACCCTTTGTGTCTTTTCAGCTAATACACTGCATGTGTGTTTCTTTCCTTACAGCCAACATAATCAATCACCTTCCATAAAAAACATGAATTACCAAGAACAGTAAGTGGGCCTTGTTAACTTCTACAGGAAGGAAAATTATATGTAACTGTTTTTCACAGCAAACACAGCAAGCACAGTCATCTTCCTGATCTTCTGGATGAGTCTTAATTGCAGAACCGCATAAAGGTTATCAACTATGGATCCAACAGCAAACATATAATCACGTTCCAGATCTCCAAGAGGGAAAATGTGTTTTCATCGTAAATGGCAGTGATGGATTACCTGTGTGTTTCTTTCCTTAACCTGTTACTGTAAGACACAGCGTTATAAATTTGCTGTTACCTGAATGGCAATGAACAAGTCGTAATGCATTACTAAAGGCCCTTTGTTGTGGCATAGTAGTATAGTACAATACTATGGTAGTTAACTTTTCAATAGGGCTGCACAATATATCGAAATCGAAATCGAAATCGCGATATCACCTTCCTGATCTTCTTAATTTGAGGAGACATTACAAATGCAAATGACATTGATGATTATTACCTGTGTGTTTCTTCCCTCACAGCCAACATCATCACCTTCCTGATCTTCTGGCGGCGTAACTGCATGCTGTCCAAGTCCAGCACCTTCTACCTGATGGCCATGGCGGTGGCGGACACGGGCGTGCTGCTCTGCGTGGTGCTGCTGGAGCTGGTGGTCAAGTTCCACAGCTGGCCGGAGCCGTTCTGGGCGCGTCAGCCCTGGTGCAGCGCGCGCGACCTCTTCACCTACGGCTCCTACAACTGCTCCACCTGGCTGGTGGTCACCTTCACGGCCGAGCGCTTCCTGGCCATCAACACCTGGAGCCTCAAGAGTCGCCTCTGCACCCCGCGCAGTGCACTATGGGCAATCGGGAGCGTGTTCGTGGGGAGTCACCTGCTGGCTGTGCCACATCTCTGGGCCAATAGGTCTGAGTTCAGCCATGAGCTGGACAGGTGGGCTTGCGTGTATAATGAACAGGTGTCCAGTCTCTTCATCCACGGTCTGGTGGGCCTTCAGACGATGCTGTCTTACATTCTGCCCTTCCTGATCATCATCACGCTCAACGGGCTCACGCTGAGACAGATTGCCATATGTAGCCGCATACGGCCTGGGCAGGAACTGCCATCTTCCCCGGCATCAGTTGCCACCATCACCACTTCCACCACTACCACCACCTCTACCACCACCACCACTACCACCACTCCCAACCTGCGGGTGGTGCCATCTCTGCTGCGTTCGCGGCGAAGGAAGTCGGTGGTGCTGCTGGTGACGGTCTCCATGACGTTCCTCATGCTGTCGGTGGTGCGCGCCGTCACCCAGATCGTGCTGCGCACGTCCGACTCTGGCTTGGATCGCTACAACTACAGGATTCCGCTCAATGTGGCGGCGGACCTGGGCACCATGCTGTGTCTTAGCAACGCGGCCATCAACATGTACCTGTACGCCGCAACGCAGACGCGCTTCCGGCAGGAGGTCATCGCCTGTGCCAAAGAGAGCATCTCGGTCGTCAAGGCCTGCCTGATACCGTCTTCTTATGTCACAACATCGGTCTCAACACAGCAGTGATGACAGTTCAGTGCAGTGGCACTATAGCCCTCTGCCAAGTGAAGCCCTCGGCCAATATCTGGCAGATCACTTTCTATGTCTAGTTGTATTTCTTTTTTTTAAGATTTGTTTTTGGTCTTTTTGGACTTTATTGACAGGATAGTATGAGAGGTGGACAGGAAGCGAATGGGGAGAAAGACGGGGAGGGGTCGGCAAATGACCCGGGTCGGCCGTATGGGAGACGAGTGCCCTACTGGTTGGCAGGGCCGGATTAACGCACAGGCTCGATATGGCTGCAGCCTAGGGGCCCCCAGCATCCAGGGCCCCTGATTGGCCAAAAGTGAAAAAAATTGCAAAATTGTGACAAGATTCAATATGGAAAAATGTATCTGTTGTGTTCAGTACAATTGGTAAATAAGTTATCCTTAATTCTTAGGTCATAATTATGACACTGTCAATAAAATTGTAGCAAAATTTTCCGTCTTGGGGGCCCTGCAGCTACCTGTAGCCTAGGGGCCCCAGGCCATCTTAATCCGGCCCTGCTGGTTGGCCATGGCAGGGCCGGCAGCTCACTTTCTATGTCTAGTGCCTCTTTTCCACTGCCAGTTTTCTGGTAGGCCTACAGCTGGACACAGCAGGACTCGGCCGCCACCTTATGCTTTTCGATTGGGCACGACACGGCTCAATCAAAGAGCAGAAAGTGGTGGACGAGTCGCACTGTGTCAAGCTGTAGGCCTACCAGAAAACCGGCAGTGGAAAAGAGACATAGTTGTATGTATTCTAATGTCTAGTTGCAAGCGTATCTAACGTTAAATAAGATCTTATCTAGAAATGTTGAAAAATCCCTCCAAAATTTCTGTAGCTGGAAAATGATCGAGATCAGCTCCAAGATCAAAATGAAGATCAAGTGCCAAAGTCATACCGTAATCCATCCTTTACTTTGTGTGTAATAACCTTAAAAGACAACTTGGTGGAGGTGATTACAGTGGGTACTGGAGGGTACAATGGATGAGTACCTCCTGAAGAAGAACCAGTGCCCACTGCCCACCGAAGAGACACAATGGACAGGGCTTGGTGCGTACCAGTTATCTTTTAACATACTTAATGTACATTCTAAAATGCAACACCACATTACCCTGGCTATTACCAGACATAGTCTGGAAACCGTCTATTCATTTCTTGTAGTGGAGGTTGATCTGAACTATTTAAATACTATCTAAAGCTTTATGGATGGCTGGTTTCACATCTTGTGTTGACATGATGGATCTTTCAACAAACTATATGTCTTGATCTCCCTCCCTGTCCTTTGTTTGGGTTCCCAAACTCAGGGGGAGATTTTAGCTAAGGTTTCCATGCTGTCTTTCAGATGGGAACAATTTTGCAAGGCAGCAGAGGATTTCCCAGGCATCACCCCCCAATTATGAAGGGGCCATTCATAGTCCGACAGTGACCACCACTGCACAGTAACTGACAGAAAAAGGTTTCGCCAGGCATCGACCATTAAAACAAATGACAGAATATCCAACATAGCTGTAAGATGAAGGATGAGAGATACTGTATATGGAGGGTGGAAGATGGAGGCAGGAGTGATCCAGAGGGGTTTTAATTCATTATTCATCCACATGAATTGAAGTTTTCCTTTTCCGTCTGCTTGACCATGTCCAGTGACTGGCTGGAGCTATCAGGGTCGTTTCAAGGTATTCACGGGCCTTGAGCAAAGAGAGACTGGGGGGGGGGGGACATTCTCTCTTCAAACTATTGGGGACAGCCCCCCTCAAAGCGATTGTGATAGCAGTATCATTGTATGAATACAGGGAGGTTTTGCCTCACCCACAAAGCTCCCATTGCTGTCATTTGAACACATGTAACACAACCAGCCATTCCAACCCTCCCCCCTTTCATCTGAAGGCCCTAGGCCATTGCCCAGTTTGCTTGCCTGGTTGTGAAAGGCCTGGGAGCAATTCATTCACAGCTTGCATGGCCAAGAGGAGGGAATGTAATGTTTTATTTCTGGCACTCTAAAAGACCCAATTTTTTTAGAGAACTTTCTCTCTGGATTCCTGTTTCTGCGCACACACACACACACGCACACGCACACGCACACGCACACGCACACACACACACACACACACACACACACACACACACACACACACACACACACACACACACACACACACACACACACACACACACACACACACACACACACACTCTATTCATCTGCCAACCATTCCACCCCCTCTTTTTTCTCTCTCTCGCCATGTAAGTTCTTTGTTAATGGGTTCCCTCTGCTCAGCACTGCACTGTGTTTTTATCCCCCATAGACAAGCAAGAGAGAGAAGAGAGAACTCAGACACAGTCATTTAAGTCCATTTGCCAGCAGAAGCACAAGCACCCCAGCGGACCCCACTCTCTCCCAGATGCTACAGTTCCTCTATAACAAGGCTCTGTTGCCGAGAGCCCAAACACTACGGCTGTATGAGGCACACAGCATCAGCACAGGCTACAGCTGCACCAGCTGCATTAGGAGTCTGCCTTGGCTACTTCTCCTCTCTTAAAAGAGCCCATTCATCATACGAACAGATTGTGGATGGTGCATATGGGCAACGACGACAATATCAAACGTGAGATTAAGTGATAAAAAAAAGACTTAATAAAAGATCCTCAACGTATACATATGTATATACAGTAATGTTCTGTGTTCTGCAATTAGGATTCTACATGGCATCTGCTGCGTCTAATAAAAGAACATTCATCACATGAATAGATTGTGGATGGTGCATATGAGCAAAGATAATGTTGAATGTGAGATTAAATGATAAAAAGGGGGTAATAAAAGTCTCCAAATGTATATACAGTGTTGTTCGATGTTCTGCATTAGGATTCTACCGTCTGTGCTTCTTCTAAAAACCTGACATTTATCAAATGGATAGACTGCAGATTATGGTGCAATTTCAGGAAATGGGGAGCAACGAGCTCACAAAAACAGAATGTTAGATTAAATGATAAAAAGAGATTAAAAATATGACAAATGTACAGGATATAATGTTCTATGTTTTAAATTCAATATGAATAGCATGATGGTTAGTGTCTGTGTGGAATGGTTACAGGGACCAACAATAGCACATGGGAGATTAAATGATTAAAAATCAGATAACTAAAGATGCAGTGTGTTGTCACAATATTCTCTACGTAATTCTGTTTGTTTACATCTTTTGCCATACCATACTACTGCATACTGCATCTTTTATTATGTCGTGTATTTTTTTATCATTTAATCTGACATTCACATCGCAGATCACTTTGTATTCTGTGAAAATGTTACTATTTAGTAACATTATCACAATACAAAGTGATCTGCGATGTGAATGTCAGATTAAATGATAAAAAATACATGACATAATAAAAGATGTCAAATGCAGTAGTATGGTGTTCTGTGTGCTTCTGTTTGTTTACTTCCAGTAGTAATGGCAACATTGTGTACGCAAAACTTAAAGGGGGCGGTATTGAAGAGACGGAGAGAGGTGAAACTGAAAAATATCCTGTGGCTCCAATAGAAGATAGTTATCAAAGGAGTCATCTCTTTATCAGCTCGGTCAACAACTGGCAATCTGAAAAGTATACACCCTCATCTATCTTCTTATCAGATCCCGCTTTTTTCCTCATTTGCTCTGGACTCCATAAAACGGTCTTCATATTCAGTGTTTGTGTGCTCAACTTATTTGAACTGGGCTATAAAACCCAGTGAGACACACATACGCACGCACGCAAAATCAATGTGAGTTATTAAAATTCATGCCCCACTAAATGTGTCATGGCAGTATAGAGAAAGCCAGGTCTTATTATCCAGGTAAAATGAAGAACTAGATTCTCACAAGACTGCAGCTCAATTTTTCTTCAGCAGCTTTTGTTTATTGGTGTGGGCACCGTTCACGTCATGACTGAAGAGGCACACACTTCATGTCATGATTTGATGACCCCCTTGAATTGTAAGTCATGTCTCACAAGAGGGCATGTTTTGCCATAAGGACTTACTTAATTGGCAGTTGTTTACGAAAACAAACAACTTGCACTGCCGACGTCATCATGTCATCTTGATTGTTACGATCAACTGGTAATCAAGTGACGAGCTTGTTTGATGGACGGATGACAGATTTTTACTGTGACCTCTAAGATTTGATTTTGGCCAGATAAGCACTGATAAGTGTGTGCCACACAAACCTAGGGTGCCTGTGTGTGTGTGTGTGTGTGTGTGTGTGTGTGTGTGTGTGTGTGTGTGTGTGTGTGTGTGTGTGTGTGTGTGTGTGTGTGTGTGTGTGTGTGTGTGTGTGTGTGTGAGAGAGAGAGAGACAGAGACAGAATAGTTATCTGGGGTCTAGAAGTGTTAGAGTGGTGTTACAGGCCTACTATATGTGGGCCTGTAAAATTAATGTGTGAAAATGAATTGAGTATATGCTGGAAACTTTCATTTTGGCCAGACATCACTCAAAATGCACTCCAGGAAAAAAAATCACTCCAGGCAGTAAAAAATGATTATCACGTCTACCACAGCTGTCCTCCTCTAGCATGAATTAATATTAATCAAATATCAAACCAGGCAGATATTAATATGTCAAAAGGAGTGGAGAGTTGCATTGCAATAAAAAAGATTGAATATACATTTAAAAAAAGATTGAATATGTATTATGCATGTGTACAGTATATCCAATTAGACAGATACTTAAAACACTTCATGCTTATTCACGTCGCCTTATCTCATGGGTGAGCAGTTAGAGCGTCAGACTTGCATCCCAGAGGTTGCCGGTTCGACTCCCGACCCGCCAGGTTGGTGGGGGGAGTAATCAACCAGTGCTCTCCCCCATCCTCCTCCATGACTGCGGTACCCTGAGCATGGTACCGTCCCACCGCACTGCTCCCCATGGGGCGCCACTGAGGGCTGCCCCCTTGCACGGGTGAGGCATAAATGCAATTTTGTTGTGTGCAGTGTGCAGTGTTCACTTGTGTGCTGTGGAGTGCTGTGTCATAATGACAATGGGAGTTGGAGTTTCCCAATGGGCTTTCACTTCACTTATTATCCCTGATCTCTTTGCTCCAAAAGCAAAGTTTAACTTGTAAGTATACAGTATAACATAGTATACGTACAAAATCAAAGTACATATTTTTTAACTACTGCATGAACAGTAAAAGATTATATGAGTAGCTCTTTTCATGACAAGTGGTCCATTATTAATGAATACAGCCACACAAACTGATCATGTCTCAACTGGTCACCCCTGCCAGGCGACTCTTGTGCATTCCTGATTATAGATTGTAGATTATAGCATTTAAATTCACATCATGTTATGTCTTTGCTCAATCCAAAACCAAGGCTGAAAAAATAATAATAATGGTATGTCATAGTACACACAAAACTATAAATTGTGATAGATCATACGAACATCTCTGTGTAAGACCATAATTAACAAATACGCCCACACAAGCTGATCATGTCTCAACTGGCCACTGTCCTTGTGCGTTCCCTGAACTGTCACAACCAGGCAAACAAACTAGGCTATTGCCTAGGGCCCACAGCTGAAAGGGGCAGCCGGTAATGACTGATTACGTAGTTGTATTAAAATTAAGACAACAGTAATTTGTGAGTGTGGCAACAGCTTTTCAAAATCCAGTGACTGAAAAGTGGAATGAGACTGCTATGGAACTAGACGGGAGAAGTAGAGGACCCCTACCAAATTGGTCGAAGATAAGAAATGCACAGGACAGGGATAAGAAGTGAGAATGTACAACCAAGAATATAGCATGTGCCACTAAGGACATATTTGCCTAGGGCTCCAAAAATACCTTGAAAGGGCCCTGTGCATTCCTGAGTGTTTGTGCACATACATACACATGTCTCTCTGTGCCCTCGTTGGCCTACTCCTGCTGCTCTCTGCTCTGTCCAGAGACTGATGGGCCACGGAACAGGCTTAATGACAGTGCACTACTGACAGCACGGAGGAATTAGTGGTAGAGGCTGAAAATAGGTGCTTGGAGAAGGCAGGGCTGACCTGTGGCTGACCTCACCCTCTCAGCTCTGCTCACTGACACTCCCCGGGGCTGCAAATCAAGGCTGCTGCTCACCTCGCTCACTCACTCACTGCCCCTCAGCCAACACTACAGCTGGAAGTGACAAAAAAAAGACAATAGGGATAAAAAGGACAATATAAGAGGAATGAACAAACGGAATACTAGCTTCCTCACTATGATTTTTTTGTTTGAAACTCACATGTCAACCAAAGATCTTAATTAGCAAATTAAGTTTGTGTGAAACATTGTGTGTTTTGTCAAATAAGTGACAGTGACAGAGCTATTCAGTGTGTTGATATTTCTGTCTTTATTCCCCGTATTTCTCTTGTTTACTTCACCTGTAGGCCTATACTGCGCCCACGATCATCATCGTGGGATGTGCCGTACCTCACAATTTGTAAGTTAGGCAGGATGGCCGGTATGGTATATGGATGTTATACTAAGGTAAATGGTTAATAGTATTTAGTTACTGTAGGTAAAAGCCCCTATACTGGCTGGTTGGTAATAATTACGGCTTTTGTATTACAATACACTGAAGGGTGCATTAAGAGATAACCATAATTGTTAGCTAATCAAGGACTAGCGCACAGCCACGTGGACATCTTTGCTCATTGAATTATCATTTGATAATGATGAATATGCCTGATGAGCAAGTGAGGCTTACAGTAGACCTGCTGTGAGTTACATCATATCCTATCTCACTGTGAGCATTAGTGATGTGACACATTTGCTATGGTGGTGAGAACAAACTTCCCCTTGGGGACAATAAAAGTATATCTACCTCTACCTAAGAATGTTAAATGACAGTGACAATGACATCATGTTTTTTGTTTCTTTAGTATATCACTTTAATTGTGCATGCCTACGTGTCTCTGCAATATACTATCTGCACAGTCTCACTCATTACTTCTTTTGTTGTTATATATATATATATATTTTTTTTTTTTAATCATCTTTTTAACTTAACATCAATTACTGTCCTGGGACTACAGATGAAAATTAACCACAAGGCTGTAATCCAGCTCTATTGTATGTTGTGCACTGACCAGGGGCCTCATTTTACAAAGTTTGCTTACATACAAAAAGCTACACAAGTACCTTAAAGACTGACTTAACATGAAAAAGTGCAGGTGTGTACTTCATTTCATACGAAATCAGATGTGCCACGTGAATCAGCATGAAAACCGGTTTAAGCATGGACATTTGACATTTTAGGTGCATAAGTATATTTTTCAGATTTTGACATACACAAAGATTCAGTTGGAAATCTAAGGAAGGAAGCACAACAAATCAATATGTGTATGAAATGCGCTTTAAAAATAAATTGCCTTGCCTTTGCCTTGCCTTCATGACAGGAATGAGGTGGAATATACACTCACTACACCTGTTACAACTGTTCATTGAGGCAAATTTCTGATCAGTCAATCACATGGTGGCATCTCTATGTAATTGTTTATGTAGACATGGTCGAGATGATCTGATACGGTTCAAACCGAGCATCATAATGGAGAAGAAATATGATTTAAATGATTTTTAGCATGGCATGGCTGTGGGTGACGAAAGGGCCTGATTTGAGTATTTCAGAAAAGACTGATTTACTGGGATATTCACACACAACCATCGCTAGGGTTTATAAAGAATGGTGCAAAAAAGAAAAAAAATGCAGTGAGCAGCGATTATGTGGGTAAAAATGCCTTGTTGATGGGAGAAATTAGAGGAGAATGACCAGACTGGTTGGAGCTGATACAAAGGCATTGTTAAGTCAGATAACCCCTAATTACAACCGAGGTATGCATAAGAGAATCTCTGATTACACAGCACATCAAATCTTGAGGTAAATGGGCTACAGCAGCAGAAAACCATATTTGGTGCCTCTCCTGTCAGCTAAGAACAAGAAAATGAGGCCACCATTTGCACAGGCTCACCGTAAACAACAGCAGAAGATCGGAAAAATATTGCCTGGTATGATGAGTCTTGATATCTACTGCAACACCCAGGTGGAATGGTCAGAATTTGGGGTCAACAACATGAAAACATGGGTCAACCCTGTTTTACATCAACATTTCAGTCTGGGGATATAATGGCATAAGGACATTTTCTTAGCACAATTTGGACCAATTGGTACCAATTTATCTTTATTGGAATGCCGCAGCCTACCCGAGTATTGTTGTAGGCAGTTCAGGCAGTTCTGAAGGCAAAAGGGTGTCCAACCCAGCACTACAGAGGGGTTCCTAGTGAAGTGGCCGGTGAGTGTACTTTAATATTAATACATTCATATTTTGGTATTTGTTGCCAAAGTCTTCGACAGTATTTTATGCATCTGTTTTTTTTTGTTTATCTATATAAACTTTGCTTACACCTTTTAACACATCAATCCCCCCCACTGGACCCAAGACATTGTACCTGGCATACTACTAAAATTGTACGCCGAACTGTGAGTTTCACAGGGCTATGATTAGGTCAGATTGGAATAAACAGGCCCTGTGCAAGAGGTAATCATCAGCTAGGCCAGTGGTTTTCAATCTTTTTTTTTTTGGAACATACGCCCCCTTGTCCTCATCAAAGCCTCCCAACGCCCCTTGACCTCATCATAAGCCTGACAACGCCCCACTTAGTATTAAACATTTTAAATGGACTAATGCCCCCCAATGGCAACTAAACACTGCCCCCTATCAGCTGTATCCTCTCAACACCCACCTAGAGCTCCACAACGCCCTCTGAGGGGCTGTACCGCCCCCCGCTGAGAAACACTAAGCTAGGCAGTCATTCTGCTGAAATAATGCTCAACACACTGAAGCAGGAGTTGGAGTCTCAGTCTTGAATCACTCTGGAGGGGGTTATTCAATGATAACGACCCTCTCATAGAACATTATCCCAGGAATTATACGGCTACTTGCCAAAATACGATAATAAGTAGACGCTATAAAATAAAATATTTGACCTCTGAATGCTGGAGTGGACTATTCAAAGTCTGCGGGATGTTCGTCAGCATCCTAAGGAGAGCTGTACAATATATCACGAGGACATGATTGCTCGAGATAGCTTCGCCTGGCCAAAAGCGATTTTGTTTTTTTTCTTCGGTGCCCATTAAGTGGAATGCTTTGTAACTAATTATCCATTGTCGGCCAACAAAACAATTTTGCTCCACACAGTCTGGTGCCAGAATGAAGGAGGTGCTTTATTTCACTTGACATGTCTTGAAGATGTGTCTGATGTCCGGTGCAAACAGTACGCTCACACACTCACTCACACATATTAACGCTCCAGGAGTGTGTGGTGGATGTGAGGTTTCGCAACTGGGACTGAAGTTTTTGTCGGAGCGTTTTGACCATCACGATCATAGATGTGAACACTAAATACCGCGCTGACCACTCCTTTGTATTAGAACCAATGTCAGACCGCTGCCATGTTTGGATATATTAAGGCATATTGCCGTCATCAACTGGTGACAAGGCAATATGCACATTATCTTGTAAGAGGCGATAACATCTATGAGAAATACAGTATCATGATACTGGCCAAAGATGGCGGCAGAGACAGTAGGATTCTATTCCACTTCCTGTATTGTCTTTGATGATGGCGCTCAGGACTGGGCCACGCTTAAAGGCTGAACATGGCATGTAGTTTTCAACTCTATGGTCATGATGAGCTAAATGTGTGTAAGACATGACTATGCAGCAGCGGATGAGTTCATTGAGGTGTGGGTGAAGCGCTACTTCTTCTTGCCAGCCTTTGGTACTTTGTCCAGCCCCTGGATGTACTTTCGAGGGATATGGTATTCATCTGAAAGAGGAGGACAACAGAGGACAAAAACACAATGAATTCCCATGAGAGATAAATATTTTTGTAGTTAACCAAGTGTTCTACAAAAACCTTATAGGAAGGAAAAAATGTGGCTCTGGTGCAAAGTCGCTCCTATGACACCATATAATAAAAAATAAAAGTCTGCGCGTTTCTCATACATGGACACTCGTAAACAGGACCAATAAATGAATTGTAGTCACCAATGAAACCCACCCCCGGGGCACTCAATCACGTCACAAGAAACCCAACACTCATTAGCCACAGCTGGTGTTATGATCCAACTCTCATTATCACAAATCACACGCAAGAGCACAAGTCACACCAATTTTCTTTCGCTTTCAGAGAGAGTAACAGTCCGTAACTGCTAAAAAACAGCTCAAGCTGTTGCACATGGCTCTTCCTCAGCCCCTATTAGTGGCCAGGGGAGGCTGAAGACTGGGGGGGGGGAGAGAGACAGAGAGAGAGACAGAGAGACAGACAGAATCTGGGAATTATGGAAAATACCAAATGCCGATATGCCCACTTGTGGTATTTTCCACTGGACAGCGCATTTATTTTTTTTATACAAGAGTTGGCGAAACTGGATAATATCTACTTCCGAGAGTACATGATAGGCATATGAGGCCAGATGGAACCCATTCTGCAGTATGTGGGGTGCTGCACCAAAGTCTGAGCCTTAAGGGCCGTACAAACATCGCTGCTATATACTAGCTTCTCGCTAGCTCGCCTACTCACCTCTCGTTCATGGAACGTTCGCTAAAAGTTCCCGCGGCTTTAACTGCCAATGAACAGGCGAGAAGTACTGAACTCTGCATTCCAATTGGTTACTCGCTTACTCGTGTCGCTCGAAGATAAAATATTTTCAACTCGGGATCCGCCCACATTGCATGGCTTGTACAGTACTCGCCTACTCGCCTGCTAGTCTCGCTGGAACACATTGACATTCTATTGAGTTCATTCGCTGAGCGAGTAACTAGCAGCGACGTGTGTGTAAGGCCCTTTATACAACTTACTCCAATGGAACGCCACTCCCATCCCTATTCATCTGTATATGATATCACAATGTCAAAAAAATACAGTTAACCGCTGGAAAAGAGCACCAAACTTTGTGTGGTCATCTGGAGTAGTGCGTTCCCCCACCATTTCCCAATTATTCCCCTGTGACAAAATCGCGACCAGACTCTACATTAAGCTTTTTTACATTAGTGCCAATGCCGACTAGAAGGGAATATTTCCCCAAATAAATACGGCCCACACCTTATTATTGGCAATCATGTAACAAATGCCCAGATGTTAGACTTATGCTGGGGACACATGCACACAAATTTGCGAGGCAAAGCAACATTTGCCATTCATTCCTATGAGATACGCAAAGAGGGGCGAAGTTAACAGAACTGGGTGAAGCGAGGCGAAAATGTATTCGGCCAACTTTAATTATGCAAATGAAGAGCGAATTTCGCCTGCGATGGCCAATCAAATCAGCAACATAAATATTTTACTCGATTTGATTCACAGTGATGCCAGAGAGAAAGACTGAATTTTGCCTCTGTTCACTTTGCCCGTTTCGTCTCCATGTGGTGCAGTACAGTACCACTGGCCTAACGCAAGTACTTCAGGCCCCCCTGCAAGCTACCAAGAATGCCCCCCCCCCCATGTGGGCCCCCTGCCTCTTATGGGGCCCCCTGCCTCGCGGGGACTGCGGGGGTATACTTTACGCCCCTGTACAGTACCTAGCAACAGCTTGCCCACGTGGTTGATCTGGCTCCCCTGGATCTGGACCAGGACACGGTCTTTGGCGCCGGGGGCCGGGTGCAGCACCGCGCTGGCCTGGACCCGGTGCTGCAGGGCGGCCGACACGGCTGAGGGGTCCAGCCCAAACACCTCCAGGTTCTTGATGATGGTCACCTGAAAAGCAGAAGAGGAGGGTTAGTGGAGCACACGTCAGGTGGTACAACCACAGCTGAAGCCCATAAATTAATTAACAATTGGTAATTAATGTACAATCAATGAATATGGTTCTTAGGTGCTGTTTCCACGTAGCAGGATATTTTTTTAGCAGGGTATTTTTTTCTCCTGCTAGGTGTAAACGCAACATGTGGATAAAAAAAATCCTCCATTGTAACAAATGCGTTTCAGCCCCTAAACAGGATATTTTTTTCTCCTGCTTTTTATACCTGGATTTTTAAATATCTGCTATGTGGAAACGGAAGGCCAAAACCAATGCAAAACCAATACAAGCAGGAGAAAAAAATATCCACATATAAAAATATCCAGCTACGTGGAAACAGCACCTTAGATAATCCAGGGTGAGAAAAACATGAATTTATACAATAGTGGCATTTATACAATAGTGGTATTGACCCACATACACACAGTACAAACAAAACAATTCAGAGACAGATGGATCACTTGCTGGGGAAATTATGCAATCAAAAACACCTGCAAAGTGTTAAAAAAAACTGTAAATGTAAAAAAGATAAGAGAGGGTGCACACAATTATACACGCCAACAAATATTTCACGTGCTGTTAAAAACACTTCCGCTGAGCAAAGAGACTGATAGATTGCTCTCGTGTACTGCAAAAGGAAAACTGTGAAATGACCAGCATTCAGACTTTAAAAAACACTAAGATTAAGTGCATATACCGGTAATTATACACTCTGACGAATATGCGCACAAATATAGTTGTGCACATACATGAACGTGCACACATGAATTACAGGATGTATAAAGACTAGCACAGGTGTTATTATGATTTATTATATGGTTGTGACGTCATCTGTCGAATGCTCCATTCATTTCAACGGGGCTCCCCAACGTTCGGACGTCTGTTATTTTTCGATAACGGACGGGTTGGTCTATAACAGACCGCTGTCAATGGCAACAAGACTTTTCACTGCTAAAGCGACTTTTCAACAAGACTCTAATCAGCTGCTGTGATAGACAGCACCCGTTGTCCTGGCTACCGCTGTCAATGGCAACAAGACGTTCACTGCTAAAGCCACTGGCTTGTATACAAGTCAGTGGCTAAAGCGAATGTTTCATATCACTCCGCAGTGGGTCCGGTCTTTTGTCACTCTAATCAGCTGCTGTGATAGACAACACCTGTTGTCCTGGCTAGCCTACCTAGCTGTTGCCTAGCGGTGTTCCACAACGGCACTGTTTTGTTTTGCGCAGCAACAATCCTAACATTAAATAGGTCTAAAGAAATGTCCCCGCCATGTGTGAATCATTTAAGTATATCCATATAATAAGCGGGTTAACTTTCGGCGAGTCGGTCGCTTTGTGGAATAGCAGCACTTCAGAGAGAACAAGACCCCTCCGCTCCGCGTCGGGGTCTAAAGATTCT
>NC_085866.1:47171642-47296642 GCF_034702125.1 Engraulis encrasicolus | reverse complement strand
GTGCCATCGGATGACACTGGCACCTAGCCTACGTAAGATAATACAATGTAACACAGTGGATAAAAATATAACACTGTGTCATACTGCCAGAGGCTAAAGAGTGCCAGCGGACAAGTGCTGGAGTGCAAGTGTGCAAGAGTGCGAGTCTTTGAGCTTTAGTGACATCAAACTTTCAAATTACCTTTTTGTAGCTGGATTTCTTAATATCGAGTTGTCTCCCACCCGGGCTGTAAGAGATGAAGGAGATATCCACTTAAGACCATTAGAACATAACAAACCATATGGTACCACTGTATGAACAGAATTTAGCAGTGTGTGAATGTGCATGTGTGTGTGCATGTGTGTGCGTGTGCGCGCGCGCGCGTGTGTGTGTGTGTGTGTGTGTGTGTGTGTGTGTGTGTGTGTGTGTGTGTGTGCGTGTGTGCGTGTGTAGAAGGGGAATAACTGTACAGAGATTGACACAACGATATAACTTAACGAGCGAGAGAGAGAGAGAGAGAAAGAAAAAGAGAGAGAGAAAGACAGAGGGGGTTAGTCATACCAGCAGGAGACCATGTGGATCCTGAGGAAGGTGCTGGTCAGCAGGGGGAGGTCTGCTTTCTTCACCTTGGCCTTCAGGGCGTGGAAGAAACACTGCAGCAGAAGCTCATCCATTTGCTCTGTACGATAACAAACGTGAAAAGAGCAGGCAATCAGAGGTGGCACATGAACTTTATAGCCTCATACAAATCTTTATGTAACAATCAGACATAATGAGCGTAATCCATCTATTAAATCTTTATACTTTATATACGGCTGCAGTGTGTTTGGTACCCCTTGCAGAGGAACACAGACATTACGGGCAGACAAACAGACCAACAGACAAAGACAGACAGACAGGGTTAACCTCCTCCGGTGGAACAGGTACTGTAACAATCTCCAAAAGAGCCAAAAAAACATCAACATTCCCACCAGGATCTGAGTACACCTCATTTCCCCTCAGGCCATGTTGCTCCTCTCTGGTGCCTCCTCTCTAATCCTGATGGAGGAGTCATCCATAAAGGCCAAGGCCCAGGCCCCCAGGACCTCAGGGGCCTCCACCAGTCTCCTAATGACACATACCTCTACAGTGGCCTTTCTCAACAGGGGCTCTACAGCCCCCCAGGGGGAGTTAGGAAGCCCTTGGGGGGCATTGAGGAGGAGGCAGCTGAGAGAGGGGTGGTCAGTTGCAAATGAGGGGCATTAGTCTATTTTAGTTTTTTTTAAACTAAGTGGGGTCAAGGTTGCCTGGTTACCACCAGACCTAATCACAAGTGAGATCTTTCAGATCGAAACGATTGTGTAGAACTTTAGGCAGTATGGGAGTTCCCAGGCTAGGGTCAAGGGGAGGTTTGTTCAAAAAAGGCTGAGAATCACTGCTCTACAGTGTCTGCTGATAACATAAAAAATCTAACAATAAGATTTCAGATACAAAACCCTCTAAAAAAACAATTACAAACAATTGTAAAACCACCAAGTAATTACAAACACAAAGCCAATCAAATTTCATAATCAAGTGCAGAAAGTCAAGCAGCAATGAATTAGATGGACTGATTTTTTAAGTGTACTTAATTTATTGAAATACAGCCTCTTTTTGTAAACTCGTCAAAAATGCTCTTAGTGGGTTTTGCATCTGAACTCTTCATAATGATTGTATGAGTGGTCTGTTTTCTTTCCACCATGGAGACCACTCTTGGGTCCTAAATAAAACAAGACCTCATGGACACATATAAAGGCAGTAAAAATGAATGTAATGTAAATAATTGTAATTAATGTAAATAAAATGTAAATTGAAAAAAAAAATACTAGTTCTCCAAAGCCATCCAAAAGAAAAGTAATAAAAGTCTGTAAACAGCATGCTTGGTAATTGTTACATGAGTCAACAGCATCTTAAAGATCTAATGAAAACTTCTCATTGCACAGTTAAGCTGCTTATTTAAACCACAACTGTGTGTTAATATGGGCATTCATTTCACCTCTGCCATGTTAATTGCAGAAGATGAAATCTGTCAGCACCCTTTAAATACATGTAACACATCATATAATGTAAATAATAGGTCTTCTCTTCTTCTCTTGCCCGCAGGTACGTCTGACAGTGCTGTCATCCTGCATATTTCCAAAGGCCTTCATTAACAGTTCAACTCACAGCCCCCTCAAAGACAAAAATGCAAAGAAAACAAGCCTCTAGGGCAAGGAAGGGAGGATGGGAAGGAATGGCAACACTGAAAATCCCTTAATTTTCCAACGCTTGGAGATTTTACGTTTTTTTATCACCACCTTGAGGAGACCTGGAGTCCTGTTCGTCGTCGCCCTCCTCCTCCTCCTCTCCTCCAACTCCTTCTCCCTTCTCTGTGTCTCCCTCAGCAAGGCTGAGCTCCTGGATGTTTGGACAGGTAGAGTTGGAGTCTGTCAGGCCCATGCCTTCAGGTCCCGGGTGAAGTTCACCTCCTCCCTCCTCCTCCTCTCCGGTTCCTCCTCCTTCTTCCTCCTCCCCACTGTCCTCCCTTGCTAATGCTTCCGCCGTTTCCTCAGCATTGGCGATGATGGGCGGAGCAGTCTTGTCACCAAATGCCCTGCAGAATAGTTATTTACATAGCTTTGTCTGTAGAGCTTAAATAATGATTTGAAATAATGTCAATAAATATAGCGGAAATATGGGCAAATATGCACATTCAGTGATTAGCTGAAGCAGCAAAAGTGCCTGGCTACTAGTGAGGTTTTAAGGGTGTTTACAGCCACACTCAATTAGCAGTACCAGTCCTGAGGACAGTTCAGCACAGGAAGTGGGCATTCAACAAGAACGTCACACGAGCACGCCCCCCCCACACACAGTCCCCACAGGGTGGTCGTCACTACTCACCACAGTTGGTCCATGTAGGTGTGGATGACATTCAGTCCCCTGCCTTTCATGCCACTGTTCATCATATCCGAGGTCGACATAGTAACAGTTCCCACGGCAACTGGAGCTCTTGGAACAAAATAACAAAGCTTTTCAAGTTAGAGGAACATACTGTATTATGGTGCATTCCAGTCCCAAATCATTCTAGTAGGAGATCGCACTTATCCTACCTGGATATTTCAGCTGCCGTTCCTGACAGTTGAAGTGGAAGTTCTACATCCATGGCAACTGCCGCAGTTGAGCTGACTTTAGCGAAGTGTTTTGATACGAGCCAAAACAGCCATAATAATTATTACTGTCATATTTTACATTTATGTTGACACAATATAATGTAATAACATGAATATTGTGTTGAGTAAAAATGGCTGTGTTTGGAAAAGCTGCACAAAACAGAAATGGAGTTTCACTATTTATTGACATTTTAAAATAACGGCTCCATGGGGGCCGCCATTATCATCCGACTTCGATTTGTTGAGGCGGGAGTAGTGCGAGTCACCCCGACATCGCTAGTTGGAGCTCCCACTCCGACTGGCGTTCCAGAGCATTTTTCGTAGTAGTAGGTTGGATAAGTGAGATCTCCTACTAGGATTATTTGGGACTGGAATGCACCATTACTGTTACGTAGGTACTTTTATGTTTCTAACTTTCTATCCATAGAATATATCCTCTTTTGGGACATTGCATTGCAACATGTGTTTTTGTTTGTTGTGTGTGGTGTATGTTTTTTTAGCTTGTGTTTTGATGAAAAACAATTGATGAACAGAACATTAATGAACAGAAAAAAAGAATATGTGGTGTAATAGCTGATTCATCACATATTGTTGTATCAGTCTGCTCTACTTAACCAACACATAATTATCAGCACATTAAATGCAAAAAACAATTATTAGCCTATTGTGGCATGCAATTCCAGTAAGACTTTATTTTAGGGATACATCTATTAGCACTAATACATACAATGTGCCTGTATAAGTAACTTGTAAGGCATGTACAAAGCAAAATCAAACGTTTGTTAGGCATGTATTCGCAAATGTCTTGTTCATGCACAATAAGGGATTTATTACCAATTTAACGTTAGTAAGGACCTAGTAGGCCTTAGCGTTTGCTTAGTACATGTTTTAAAAGTTACTTATGCAGGCATTAACATTGAATGTATTAGTGCTAATAGATGTATCCCTAAAATAAAGTGTTACCGCAATTCCTTTGAGAATGATTGCCATTCACATCTTGATATTTTTATGTTGTTTTCATTAGTTGTTCACACAAAAACATAACCATCCACTATGTTGAACATGTATGAGACTATGTTTCTACACTGGAGCGATTCCACAAATGAAGAACAAGATGGCACAGGTTATGTCCAGCTGCTATCAAATCTGCCATCCGTTAGTATTCAGATGTCAACCCATACTCATGTCCATAAGATTCAGGCGTTATGTATGCAATATTCTATGTTGTATTGGTGAATATGGTGGTGGTATATTCATGAAAGTTCTAATTGTGAATTTTGATAATTCACACCTAATGAAAAAAAAAAAGTCTTCCTCCACTTGAAGCTCGGGACCTCTCTCACACGTCACTTTCTACAAGGTGCTGTGCACCTCAGTTATTTTGAAGGTTCCTGTAGGAATAGACAACAGGCGTTGAAACAGCTAAAGTGTTGCAGAGTCCCGTCTGGAAAGCACAGATCAGGGACGACGAACACAGCAAAAGATTCAACCTTGAACGAATTATCAGAAGCTCATGTTTAGAAAAGTATGAACATTCCATTGGCTGCCACCTCCTGCCGCTGAACTCATAGCTCATTACATATCTTTCATAGCTCATTACATATTTTTCGCTGCAGTTCAACTTCTCTTTTAATGCTTTTGACTCCTTCGATGCAAGAAAAGCTTTTGCAGCTTTCGCTGATTCTGCCGCTTGCTCTTCCACACAAAGTCAATTACTTCAGCCGCTTTCCACGCCTTCAACGCCCACTGTCTGACCGCAGGGTAACATTTTTACGTGTATATGGAATGCCTCCACAGTTTGGACAAAGCGCTGTGAAAGGCATGAAAATGTGACCTTGTAGAGTACACTCACCTGTTTCCAACCACCGTGATGGCGCAGCAGTCTCCACGGTCAACCTTAGGGAGACCACAGGAAGGCACCACGACTCCAGGAAGCATAAGATCTGATGAGGAGAGATAGACAAAAGTGATACATGTTGATACTGCACCATTCATTTTACATTCCCTGTATTAATAACACATGATGGTGGATCACATTGGTCCAACAGGTATACATTTATTGTCCCACAGGTATACCTTTATGGTATTTTGTCACATAGACACTCTTTGCTAGGTTAGTGACTCAAACTGATTTAAAAATAAATTAAATAATTGACAGTTCTAATACGCTGTCAATGAAGAAACTCAAATAGAAAGTTTGTGTTCGATCATAAGGCGCACTCACCTGCTCCACCGACTAACTTCTGCAGAACAGCTGGCCAGGTTCTGAGAGCTGGGAGCATTTCGGGATACCTCCACAGGGTGTACACTGGAACAGATGAAAAGGCTTTTAGTCTGCAGACATCTGCTGAGATGAAACGTTACATTATTAAATACAGCAGTGAGAAAAGCGGCTGGTGGAACTGCTTTCAGGTGGCATAGTCAAAGTGAGGTCTGGGGACCCTGGTATTTCATGGCTCATTGCCAGGGAGTTAGGGGGGTCTGTAAAAACATTGGTACAATTTAACAAAACAAAACTACTATAGAGTAGGTTGAAGTAGATCAGTGATATTAAGCTTCAGTAATCCCATCATTCTGCTCATTACTTCCGTCTTCAGTAAGAGTTTGAGAAGCCATGGAGTCTACTGGGACAGAGATTTGAAAGAAACACAACGAAATTGTATTTTCGCCTTACTATTGTAAGCAGGACGCTTGACAGACTACCCATGGGAGCAGTGAAGGGAGACGGTAGGCCTATTATAATAATGTGCAATGTTCATCTAATCTCAGAAAGAAAGTTTTGTTGGTTTTTATCTTGTCTAACATGTTTTAACAGCATGTACTCTACTATCTTTGGAGAGACACACACATTGTTGTATGACGATTTCCTTGTTAGCTAAGTATTACATACAATCGTAAGTTATTATAAGCGACGACTTGAGGCGTAACATGAAACAAGTAGGTACCATGCTCAGATTGCCTCAGTCATGGAGGAGAATGCTTCAAGCTCAACTCCCTAACCGCTTGCCCATGACTTGGCAGATATACAGTTAGGGCCAGAAATATTTGGACAGCAACACAATTATCATCCTTTTCCACCCTATACCCCACTACAATGGATTTGAAATAAAACAAACAAGCTGTGCATTAACTGTAGGCTCCCAGCGTTAATGTGAGGGTGTTAAAATCCATATCGCACAAACAGGAATGAAATCGCAACGTTTTTTGTGTGTGTTGCCCACTTTTCAAGGGATCAAAAGTAATTGGACAGTAGGCTTTTCAGCTATTTTCCAGTCAGATGTGTGTTATTCCCTTACTACACCATCACCAAGATGTCAATACAAGGTCTTGGAGTTAATTTGAAGTGTTCCATTTGCATTTCCATATATTTTTACGGAATATCCATGAGATCCAAAGTCCACCTGTCACCATCAGTGATGTAAGCCATCATAAGGTTGAAAAAAATCAAAACAAACCCATTTGAGAGATGGGGAAACATTGAATATGACTAATTCAAGAGTTCAGAATGTTGGAAAAAAAGTAACACCAAATTACCTGGCAGACATGGAAGACAAATGCTGTGGATGACAGACAATATTCTGTATCTGGTGAACAAAAACCCATCTCCCAACAGTTGGCCAGATGTAGAACAGTGTCCAGGTGAACGGTGGATACATGTCCAAGGCAACAATCAAGAAAAAGATCAAGAACATTGAGGAACACTTCACCATAGGAAATACAGAGGGTTTACTAAAGGATGTAAATTATTGATTGCATCAGAAATAGCAATACCAGATTCGGCTTTGCCAAACAACGTCTTAAAAAGACTGTATAGGTCTTGAGCTACATCCTATGGACAGAGGAGACAAAAATCATCTTGTACAAGGGTAATGGGAAGAAAGGAGTATAGAGAAGGGAAGGAACTGCTCATGATTCAAAGCATACCACCCAATCAGTGAATCATGGTGGTGGTAGTGTCATGGTGTGGGCATGCATATCTGTCAATACTATTTTCCCCTTGTATTTATTGATGATGAGGACTTCCGACAAAAGCCACAGGATGAATTCTGAAGATTTTCAGGCTATATTATCATGTCATATTAAATCTAATGGTTCTGAACTCATTGTACAATGCTTCACAGTGCAGATGGACAATGACCCAAAGCTTCATCTGAAAGCCACTAAGCCATTTCTACCCCCAAAAAGTGGAATATTATTCAATGGCCCAGTCAATCACCTCACCTGAGTACGGTTGAGCAAGCATTTCACTTGCTGGAGGCAAAACTGAAGGGAAAATACCGTAAGAATAAGCAGGAACTGAAGACTGTTGCAATAGAGAGCTCACCATAGCATCACCAGAGATAAAACCCAGTGTCTATTGACGTCTATGGATTGCAAATTACAGGCTGTAACTGACTGGAAAGTATTTGCAACCAAATAATTAAAAATTGAAAGTTTGATGTATAAATACTAGACTGTCCAATTACTTTTGGTCCCTTAAAAATGGGGTGGCACTGATAGAAAATGTCATAATTCCTTCACAGTTCACTCGATTTGGACGCAAACACCCCCATATTAAAGCTGAAAGTCTGCTGTTAATGTACATCTCGTTTGTTTCATTTCAAATCCATTGGGATGGTGTACAGCACCAAAAAGATGAAAATTGTGCAGATGTCCAAATATTTATGGAGTTACCGTATTAGCAAGCTATTTATATCTGCACAGATGAAGTGGTTTCACCATACAGACAAAGGTCACCATCCGTTCTACCTGTAGGGTAAATGTGCTTCTCAATCTGAAAGAAGATGGGGTTCTTGTGGAGTACATAGAATGTGACGGCATCCCCTTTGTGTGCATACACTTTCACCACGTTCAATTCATCTTTGTTGGGAACAAGCTCAGACAGCTCATCTGGCGAGAGGGCTGGAAAAGACGCAGAGATATCTGCTCTTAACTTTCTCCTGCAAGCAAAAGAAAAGTATATTTAAATACACCAAAACTGCACCATAACCATCCACATCGGCTGGTGTTCATTCATTTAAATAGCCAACCAAATTTGTAGGCTACATACCGGTATATCTCTGTGATAAAGGTTAGATGTAAAACAAATACATTGATATAGAAAGTTGAGCGATTCATATCATACAGAAGCACGTTATTAATCATTCAGTCGTTAAGAGATTAGACTAGTCATGAGAAGTTGCGTTGCTGACATTCATTTACTGTAAAGAGCTGACTAGGCTATGCTATATTAACTTCGTCGGCGTGTCCATAAACCAGTCGACTGGTATTTTTGACTAGCCATATTCACTGCATACATAGTTATGAGGTAGAGTAGAATCATATGATGTTAAACTAGATGTAAAACCATTTCACACCTGTCAGATCCTTTTATCACTGTGTTGGACTTCACACGAAATGCTTTCTCGAACATCTTGGCACTGAAAATTAACCGGTTTGGGGTGGATCCTTCTTCTACGGATGGAGACTGTTTAACTCGATGTTTAAAAGTTATGATACATTTTCCCAGTGCAATGTTATCTGTCTAAATTCTTGTAGTAGGAAGCATGAAGCAGCTGCCTCCTGTCTGCCGTGAGGAGAACTGCGCGATGGAAAATACGTCCGGGTAGGAGCACTAGACCAAAGCATTTGGTTCCCAGGACGCACGCAGTGTCTTGGTGCAATGTCTCCCAAACATAATCCAGTATAGTTACACAGAGAATTCGATATATATATATTTTTATTATTTATTTTGGTGCCTGGGCCATACTATGATGTTTGGACTTAAAACTATTTCTATAGCAGCATATGATAGAATGAAATATCCAATGCCTTTAGTTTTAGGTCATGTTGTGTTGTGCAATCTCTCTCTCTCTCTCTCTCTCTCTCTCTCTCTCTCTCTCTCTCTCTCTCTCTCTCTCTCTCTCTCTCTCTCTCAATCACTCACACGCACGCACGCACGCGCGCGCGCACACACACACACAGAAATATTTCCCACTTTCAAAAATAATAATAATATGTCAGCAGTCTCCTCTCTAACAGGCTGACTAGTTGAGGAAATTAGATGTGGATCTCTAGTTGAGAAGATGATGAGATAAGAAGATAGCCCTGATTCAAGGACATAGGCCTATGGCGCCAAGTGGACAGGACAGTGATAGTAGACTAGCTTAACTCGGGAAAGCGAAGGTAATTAAATAACGTTTTAATCCTACCTTGCACCCCTTCAATGGCCAAGCCCTAACTAGGGTATTTGATGTGAGCTGTGGTGCTGAGGCATTGTCTGAACCTGCCCATACTTCCGGTGGTGCTGCAATAAAAAAGAATCACAACCAAGTTGGTGTGGCCCAGCTGGCTATCTGCCATTTGATGTTCCCATGTGGGAATGCCAGCACATAGTCATCGGTCTCAACATGATGGGACTTAAGTGTGAGCCCTAAACACATTATTAGAATGAATGGCGTGATAATGATGGGCTATAGTTCAAAGTGGTTTGATAGATGCAGGTTAATCAATGGCAAAGTCATGGATAAGGTGGGCAGTCATGGGTAAGCGGTTAGGGCATCAGACTTGTAGCGCAAAGGTTGCCGGTTCAATTCCCGACCCGCCAGGGTGAGTATTAACCAGTGCTCTCCCCCATCCTCCTCCATGACTGAGGTACCCTGAGCATGATACCATTCTGCCGCACTGCTCCCTTTGAGCGCAGGCACCATTGGGGGCTGCCCCCTTCCACAGGTGAGGCATAAATGCAATTTTATTGTGAGCAGTGTGCAGTGAACACTTGTGTGCTGTGTAGTGCTGTGTCACAATGGCAATGGGAGTTGGAGTTTCCCAGTTGGGCTTTCACTTTCATATAGCCTGTTCTGAGGTGGTCAGATAAGCTCGAAAGAGTTTTATAGCCACATATTACCTGAGGCCTACATATTCTGTGAAATATAGGCCTACTTTACAGGACTGCAACAGTTGTGCATATTCTAAACTGATAATTATTGTTTTTTACCAGTACCTTCTCAAGAACTGCATTGGGCCTTCCCTCACCTATAGGACAGACAGGCTAAGGACCTAACCTGGTCAACAGGAGTGCCTGGCCCTGGACTGTGCTGCATTATACTGTGTCTTGTAGCCTACAGCCTTGTTAGTATCATCCTGCCTTTAGCTTAGATTATTTAATATATACATAAATAATTCAATTGTTGTTTATTAGGCTTCTATTATGTGTTACACTTTTATTGGTCCCGCCCTGCACTGAAGCCCCAATATTGTCATACATGGGCTATTTAGCATTAAACATGCCCTAAACAAGGCAGCATACTGCGGAAGGCCTTTTCTAAATGACACTTCAAGGTTGACCCTGTGGACCGACTCATTCATATTACGCACGCATTTGCCTTGCAGTAATAACAGTGATATAAAGTCGTCCTTACATGATGATACTCATTGAAGAAAGAGAGGGCTGTTTTTTAAATTGAAATGCTGCAGGGATTTGCATGGCTATGCCTTTAAGGACAGCACAACTGTCGCAGCCCGACTTGGACCGTGAGGTCACAGACAGGAAACGATAGCGCTGGCTCGCTGACTGTAATCGGGTAGCTAAACCAGGACAGTCTGAGCGCTGTTGTTGGTAAACCCTTCAAAAGAAAACCAAGTCAGAATGTAGAAGAGGAAGCCCGGGTGGGGAGTTGCCACTGTTCCGCAGTGTTATGAGGAAAACTGTCAACGGCGGCAAGAACATTCTTGTCCATATTTGCTCGGACGCGCGTCTTGCCCGATAAACATCCGAAAGCGCAATGGTAAAATTTGAGCGTAATGAAATGACTATGGGACACTCAAAAGTTAATCATCTGTGAGTGTGGCATTTACACGTCTGTATAAGACTATAGTAGTTCTATGCTGACTCGATGTCGGGCGGTTTGACTCCCGACTGCTAATTGGATAGAAAAGAAATCCGAAACAGTCACTGGTGAACAGCATTAGGAACATTCGTCCCACTGTTTCCGTCGGAAAATAACCATATACGGAACAAAATAGTAATTTTCAATAAGCCAGAATGCTGTCCAACGCGCAAAACATGAACGAGGCTGGGCAGCACCCACTTAACCAACAAATCACCCAGGTAAAGCCGACCCCCCAGGTGAAGAAGAACGCAATAACCGACGACTACAAAGTTACGAATCAAGTACTTGGAATGGGCATCAATGGCAAGGTGCTGGAAATATTTCGAAAGAGCAACGGCGAAAAGTCCGCGTTAAAGGTAATCTTCATTTCAGTGTTTTCTACTCATCGTGGACGTAGCTGTCATGTTAGGAGGCCCAGACTGCATATAGGCGTGGGAGAAAGTGTTCTGTGAAGTCCCTCCAGGTCCTCGCCCACATCCTTAAAATGAATGAACTTCCTTATTGTGGGATCTATCAGGAACAATGATTTTGTTTGTTATAGAAGCTATGCAACGAATCCCCTCCAAAAATGTCTCTGTGTGGGAATAGGCCTGACTGAATTCCCTTCCCTGTAATATGCATGCAAAGGACCACATTGCAGTCATAACATGTGAGGGGGACCGAGGGCAAAAAGGAACCGCCCAAGTCAGGTCCATATGACTTGGCACCATAGGCCACTTTATGTTGCCTAAGGTATGCCCCCAAGAGTATGTTCAGTCATGATGGGCTGGCAGTCAGAAGCCTGCACTTCTGCGAACACTTTCCACATTGTACTCATGGGAATATAACACAATGATATATGGGGTTTCTGACGTTTCTTGCTCATTTTTGATGGCCTTGTCCTTAAAGCGAAAGCGAAAAAACCTCAAAATCCATCATAAAAGTGGCACACTAACTTTTTAGGTGGGGGCACGGGTCACAGACAGACCTTTTAAGGACTGGATATGGCCATGAAATGGTCCACTAAGGAAAGGCCACTGAAGTCTGTGCTTTGATCTGATTCTTTTTTCTCCCATCTGGCTAAAGAAAGCCATCTGTAGGCCTACACCACTAAACTGTAATGTACCAAAGGGGAAGCCTCTTAAAATGAAATATAGTCAGTCATACTGTAGGTTTCCCTATACAGTTGCATACATGCATGTAAATGCCCATGGTACACAAACACACAGGATCTCTCCTGCTGTGAGGAAAGGGGTTTCCTAAAGACTCGAGGAAGCTGTTAAAAGACGAGGGGATAATTGAAAATTGATCCACTCGGTCGAAATGACCTCACCACCCTCTCAGTGCATTCATAGTCAGACACCGCTGAGAAAAAAAATGACTGTGCAAGGCCATTTCATACAGGCTTACCAGGGGTAGCTCCTTACCAGCACTGCCGTACAATCTTAGAACGCAGTAACTCTAAAAACGGCAAACTGAGAAAAAAGGCTTCAAAGTTTTCCATATGGCGCGACAACTGTGTTGTCGGTAAATTGGTGGTGACACTTCCTGGTAATGCTTTTTTAGGATAGAAATTTAATTGCCACAAAAAAAAACCCAAAAAAACAACATTTATGTGTCTTTTTGCCACAAAAACCCGACTTACTGCGTTCTTGGCTGGTATTACTGCCACAAAATGGAGTTACTGCGTTCTTAGCTTGTATTACTGTCTACTCCCAAACCAGTCCCATTGGAACGTGCAGCAGTAACTCGCCGATTTACTGCGTTTTTGTTTAACCTTTTTTGGGTCATTTTTGCACTTTCAAAATGAGTTTTCTCCAAAACGGGACGGTGTTGGACCACCATTTTTGGACACAAGACAATTGAGGTAGTTTAGAACCGATTTCCGATATAAAAATTTTTTTCGACCATTTTGAGTTACTGCGTTCTAGTATTGCACGGCAGAGCAGCTCTCAAATATCACAGATAAGAGTTCATCCACCTGTCTATTGAGTGCATCGACTTCACAAACCCTTTCATGCAGGAAATACAACTTATACACCGCATCTTTTACATGTGCAATCTCTGTATTTAAATCAGGGGCCACAATGTTTTTCCACTTGTATAGTTCAAACAGGATTTGAATATCTTTTTAGAACATCTGATACCACACGGCGTGCCGCCCTCACTGCCATCAGTATATCCATACTTTCACAGTCATTACTGCAGAGTATAGACGCAATGCTTTCATCTGCTCTACACAGTAAACAACTAAAAAAGGGTTGTCTATACAGTGTTTCCCACATAACAAGTAGCATTGTGTGGTGCTACAGGCAAAAAAGGCAGGCCAGTGCAAGTGTTATGTCATGTGTATACCCCCACTGACATGTACAGTATGTGTGACTGTTGATCAATTTGTGGTGCTTGAGTTTCGTTTTGTGGTGCTGCGCTACAGAATGGTTTATGTATAACAGAGTAAACTTATATTAATCCAGAAAGAGTATTTACAGCTCTGTGGAGAGTCAAATTGCTCTAACAAATGAGTCAGAATGCAGTGTATAACATTCTGCAGATGGCCAGTGATTTCAGCTCTACAGCTCTAATATTTACAAAATATTGAGTAGAATTAACTCAGCAAATGTTACTCTGACCAAACTGTAGAATTGGCACTATTTTTGAGTGGGACCAAGTGTGATCTGAAACAGAGTTCATTTCAACTCTGCAGCCCCATAATGCACGCCGTACATCTCGTGGCACAGAGTAATAGTCATTATTGAATAGTATCTACCATAGTACTACACTATACCATATAACAGGGCCTTTAGTAATGCTCTGACTTGGTCATTGCCATTCTGGTAACAGCAAATATATGACGCCGTGTCTTAACGGGTTAAGAATTATAGTAATAATGTATAGTGTCATTTACATAAGAGCAGGGAGGTACCCATATGTTGTTGAGAAGCTCTTAACAACTTTGCATTTCCTCAAATACCCAACCTATCCACTAACAGTGTTGGGAGTAACTAGTTACAAAACTACTTACTGTAATGCATTACTTTTTGCTGTAACTAGTAATGTAGCCTAAGACATTACAGGGGGATGTAATATACACTATAGCTACAATGCTAGTAACTTAAGTTACAATATGCTTTACTGTATCTGTAGCTACTGTAACATGTTGGTGTTTTTAATTTTAATGGTGTTCACTGTTCAGTGTGGTGGGTCAGAAAGAAGCTATTCCAGAACCTGCTACTTTTTAGTCTGGATGCTACCGAAACACCTCCTGGATGGGAGGTGAAAGAGTCCTGACTCATGAGCTTGATTTACACTGTAAATGGCTAGATCCATATCAAGTTATTTTGGTGTGAGTAACATTTTAAATATGGCAATATTGCAGAGTAAGGGATTGCTTTGAAAAGACAGTAACATAACATCAGTGCATTACAGTTTTTGAGTAACTTGCCCACCACACTGTCCACTAACTGCTAAAATAGCACTTACAGCAAATGCCTTCAGTTCTCACACATTGTTTTGCAGCTCTTAAAATGTAATCTCATATGTTGCCTGGGCTGGACCTGATGGTTTCTTTTCTTTCATCGTAAGTGGCTGAAGTGGAACACAACGTAGTAACTTAAATGGTGATTCATTTGTTTGCAATGGGAAGTGTATGCCAGAAAAGCAGGTGCACCTGTTTGATTGTTTTATTTTGTACCAAATGTGGTTCAGGGAAATCGTCTCAATCATGCTCAGAAGTGACAATCAAAAGGGAACCATTCCCTTAGCTATTTAACTTTCACTACCTGAATGAATAGTTTGCTGCTGGAGCTTGCATTTATTTTTGTGGCTTGTTGTGTGCACTTGGAGACCTTGCAGTGGCCACCACAACCAACTTCCTGTGTGACATATCTACTGGCTGCTCTGGGGCAAGAGAAGGTAAAGAGTCAGACAGATGTCTCGTCTTGTCTCGTGCTTTGCTGTCTCCACGTTGCGTCACATCCATGGCCCGAGACTCCACTAGCCCTCTCAGTGGGGATGGGGTGGTGGATGTGTGTTGGTTGCTAAATGTGGACTGCTGTGTTGTGCACGGGGCATGCTGAGCAGAGTGGAGTAGAGCAGAGCAGAGAAAAGCATGCTGGGAGATTATCCCAGTCTGTCGAGGAGACGACGGATAAAGAGAGCCAACAGCTCACATGGGTGGGACTCAGACAAGGCCTGCTCAAGGCAGCGTGACGGCTGGTTGCAGTCTGGCCTGTATATTGAGGGTGCTTAAAAACAGCAAATGCCAGAAAAGCAATTTGGGGGATCAGGACCCAACAACCCTTTCAACATTTAGACATTGTTGTGCTCATCAACTGTCTCAGTATATCGAGGAGATGCAGGAGAGAACCATTAGCTGACATATCGTAGTGGCAGTAAATGCACTTACAAAATTCACTGTGTGGGACAAGAAGGTGAAAATCCATATGGCGTCCATGCTAATGAATGCACCTAAGACTGGCCGGCAAATCACTATGAAGCACATCCTATACGTCATCCTTAATTCATTCATTCGTCATTCATTGTGCTGATGCTTTACTATCCCATTGTCTGCAGAGGGATTTGAAGGACAACCTTTTAGCCTGCCCTGTGTCTTTGACACGCTACTACACCTTACCTCATCTTGATGTGGGTCGAACTTGGCTAGACTGCCAGCAGGAGTTTGAGTGGCCTCAGAAAGCCCTGTTCCAAGGGTGTGAGGGCACGTTGCAGTCTGGCCTGTGCTGGAGGCATTTAAACACAAACAAATGTCAGAAAGCCAACTCCGTGGATCAGGACCAAACAGTTTACCTTTCCAACATTGAGGCAGTGTTTGGACTCCAGGTTCATTAACCACTATCACGTCTTCAGCTTAATCATTTTGCTTCTCAATCAAGAAAAACTTCTCTGAGGCTAGCTGCTCCTCTGTTGTGGCCTTCATGGTGTGTTGCCTTGCCAGCTTCAAGGGGGTGAACATTTGCAGACTCAGCTGAAGCCAACAAAGTTGGATAATCTGAGACACATGTTTTTTTTTCACAGTTTGATGATTCTCAAACGCACCTCCAGACTGGCTAGGCATTCAGTAACGGAGACGATTGGTTGTTGTATAGTCCGATGTGGGTCTTCTGGTGATTATTTCCTCCTGCCAAAGGGTTTATTCCAAACTGTAAATTTTAATAAACCAGGGTCCACTTATTTCACCGGCATTTCCATTCAGTCCCCCATTGTCCAATGCTGGTACCTGCAGAGCAGCTCCTTCCCAGGAAAATATTGCTTCACTTTCTTTTATGTAATCCAGTGCCTATACGGTACATTGTCTGCATTCAGCGGCTGTCTTTTCCATGTGTTGTGGTTAGCGTGTTACCTCCTAAAGCTGTTTTTGAGTTCATTAACATGTGAAACATGACTGGTACTATATAGGTAGAGGATGGTCGGATTATAACATCATAAAACCTTTAGCCTGTAAATGCAGGTATGCAGGCCTGTAGACATTCCTTCCAACTCAACCATGTCCATACAGTGCCTTACTCACGCAAACCTCTTGGTCCAACCACTCTTTCACTGACTATTTCACTTTTGAGTTTGCACACGCACGCAAACAACACACACACACACACACACACACACACACACACACACACACACACACACACACACACACACACACACACACACACACACACACACACACACACACACACACACACACACACAGACACACACACACACACTTCCTGCAACCCTGCATAGCATCATCCATAGCAAATGCACCATTTCGGCTTTGCTTGTGCACAGAGCTGTCAGATTTTGGCTTAAAGGGATACTGTCCCATTTTTGGAAATAAGCTTATTTTACACCTCCCCTTGAGTTAAATAATAGGCTTTTACCGTTCTTCTGTACTTTCGACCGTTCTCTGGGTATGGCAGTGCAAATTTTACCCCCATGCTAGCAGTTAACATTGAGTCCTATGAGACCAGTTCGCGGCTAACTGGTCTCATAGGACTCAATGTTAACTGTTAGCTTGGAGGTAAAATGTGCACTGCCATAACTAGAAAACGGTTGTGAATACAGGAGAAAGATAAAAGCCTATTATTTAACCCAAGGGGAGGTGTAAAATAAGCTTATTTCCAAAAATGGGACAGTATCACTTTAAGGCTGGACGCAATACAAGCAGGAAGTAAGTAAGCTAAGGTGTATGGTGTATCTGGTGGGGCCCAGTGACATCACACTTGATTGATATGGACCAGCTAAGTGCTTTCTATTAGATCACAGATAATAGCAAGATGTGCATGGATGCTACAGGCCCTGTCTCTTCCGTCATTCTCTATTCCCTCTTGCACGGGCAAAGGCTTGATTTGATAAGACCCATTGATAGCCCATGTGACTTCAGGAAATTCCATCTTGTAACATAACATCTATCTCCCACAGGCATTCAGTCAATATTTTGAGTCTGTGGTCTTATTTCATGTACAGGCTGAACCAGTTGTGTGTTATAGGAACTAAACTGCAGTTTTTCTATAGCTGAATTAAACCAAAGTACAAATGAACACACTTTGTTTTCCCTGAAGAGTAGTTGGAGCGTAGGGTGGCCATGGCCATTGCTGGGAATATTAAATCCATATGCAGTAACCCTGTAATTACTGTTTCACTCTGCATTCACACCTCATTAATTACATTCTGCCTCAGAACCAAGCACCCTACCCTTCCCTCTGTTACAATACCACCATGTGTTAATTAATTCCATGTTATAGTTCCATGAATACTCGCCTGCACTGGAGAAGGAATTGCTTCCAGTCATAGGACATGTACACCATTGTATCAACACAGTTTCACTCCCAGTGCATTACACCCGCCGTTTGATAGTGTGGTGGCTGGTGGCTAGACCTAAAACTCTCCCTGAATCTAATGGTTAGTGAAACTCTTTTGGGTCAAAGGGGTACATTTGCCTGAAGCATCATTATGTGACTCATAGGGCCTACCTTTGGCACCACACTGTATGTTGAGGTCTGGTCATACTGAGTGTGTTGGGCTGAAACCCTGGGTAGTGGTGGCTCAGTTGGTAGAGGAGCCTGTTTGGCAACCAAAATGTTGCAGGTTCAAGCCCCACTCTATCTGACTCCCATCAATGTGTCCTTAAGCAAGATATACTTGACCCCAAATTGCTCCTGGTGGCAGGGTGGTACCCTGCGTGGAAGCAACGGCCACCGGTGTGTGAATATGAGTGTGAATGGGTGAATGTGAGGCATACATGTGAAGCGCTTTGAGTGCTCATAGGAGTGGAAAAGCGCTATATAAACACAGTCCATTCATCCAGTTACCATGTTGAGCATATTATGTATGTATAAGGGTATAGTGACTCTAAAAGGCATTTGACCATACTCTATTGTCTGTATCTTTGTCTCGTAGATGCTACAGGATTGCCCGAAAGCACGGCGGGAAGTGGAGCTCCACTGCAAAGCCTCCTGCTGCCCTCATATCGTCGGCATCGCAGACGTCTACGAGAACCTCTACCAGGGCAAGAAGTGTCTCCTCATGGTCATGGAATGGTGCGTGCATGTGTGTGTGTGTTTGTGTGTGTCTGAGAACCACTATCAGAGCAAGAAATGTCTCCTCATGGTCATGGAATGGTTCGTGTGTGTGTGTGTGTGTGTGTGTGTGTGTGTGTGTGTGTGTGTGTGTGTGTGTGTGTGTGTGTGTGTGTGTGTGTGTGTGTGTCTTTTGTTCTCTTTCCATCATGATGTCGTAGGCTACATACGTCTCTACATATGGTGGTGATAAACTGTCCCGCATCCACACGGGTTATAAACACGTTAATTGGTTGCATTTGGACCCGAGCCAAGTGACCCAAGCAGCGAATGCGGAGAGGCAAGGGGAAAGTTTCCATGCAGTCAGTCAGTCAGTGAGCTCTGTCTGGATGGGTGAGAGTGGGAACACCACAAAGCCTCACAAGTGGCATTAAAAACCGTCCACTTCCATTGACGGGGCCCTGTGCTGTGTAGATATGAGCTACCAAGCTATTGCAACCTGGACCCCGTTTCTCAAAAGCATCATTGCTAGCCAGTTAGCAACTTCCTAGGTTTCCAATGGGAAATTGCATTGCAACCAAGTAAGTTGCTGACTTAGTTAGAAATGGGTCCCCTTTACCCTGTATTTATTGAGAGGGGGGGGCCCTTTCAGATTATTTTGTCCTCCTGGGCCTAGCAAAATCTGTCAGCGGCCCTGATTACAACGCACTTACAGAAGTATCCCTAGGAGTTAGGTTGGTTAAGGCAGTGTTTCCCAACCAGGGGTACGTGTACCACTAGGGGTACGCGAGCACACCTCAGGGGGTACGCGGAAAAATGTAATAATAGCAAATATATTGAGTGTAGTCACATTGGGATAGAGGAACAGAGCATGTGTGAGGGCGAGGGGGTACTCATCATATGACAAAATGGCTTAGGGGGTACGCAGGACAAAAAAGGTTGGGAAACACTGGGTTAGGGTTTGGGCGGCTATGTAGCTCATCTCGACAGCATACTGGCTATTAAGGCTGCACACGTACACCAGCCCTCTATACCATTCTGTGTTGAACTCAAATAAATGGCTCGGAGTGCAGTACAGCTTTGTGAGTCATCAAACACCAATTATGAAACAGGCGCCGCACTTAACTCTGCCTGCATTCTCTTTAGAGCTTTGTACTGTTAGCCTTGCCCTATAACATTGTTATGGCTGGCCTGCACTTGAATTGCTCAGCGCTTGAACACCTTTGTGTTGCTGACGTAGGCTACGTATGTGACTTCTCCCACCTGAATATTTTCTATCGCAGCATGGACGGAGGGGAGCTGTTCAATCGCATCCAGGAGAGAGGAGACCAGCGATTCACAGAGAGAGGTACAGAAGGCAGTCTGAATTTTGTCATGTGGGCATTTGGTTCCTATAACTGGAAATACTTGGATGATATAAATGAGAGATTTGTTGTCTTTCTTTCATTAGTGCTTCACTGTTCATTAACAGCACTAGCAAGTTGGTATCACAAAAATAATGATAGTGATACAGATAACTGGATGGTAATGGAACCTATATAACAGTAAGTGGTTGCAACAGTGTTGCTAAGGGGATTGTGCATTTGTTCATAGTGTGACTGTGTGTGTGTACACATACATGTACACATTTATGTACTGTTTGTGCGTCATCATGTCTGTTCTGTGTGTGTACTTCCAGAGGCCTCTGAGATAATGCGGAGTATTGGAGAAGCCATTCAGGCCTTACACGCCATCAATATTGCACACAGGGATGTCAAGGTAGGCAAATATGTAATGCACGTCGGCCTAGCCTGACCCTCACCAGACAAGAGTAGTTCCACACATCTTCGTGAGCTCCACAAGCTCCACTCACTAGGTATGAGGGAGCACGGAGGATGTTGGATTCGTTTTCTTAGACTCATGGTTTCATCTGCCAACTTCCCATCCTTGCCAGAGACGAATGCCTTCATAATCGTTCTCTGTACATCTTTTAAAGAATCAATATGTGGTACAGTCACTACAATAATGACTCCTTGATGCGGGCCGCCATTGTTATTGAAATTGCTACGGCACGTTTCAGGACAGAGATTCTCAGAAGACCAGACCTGTGTGTGTGTAGCTTGTGAAGCACCCCTGACACAGCTTTGCGTAACTATACAAGTCTGGCAAGAGCCAGTCTATCCATGCCAGAGAGTACAATAGAGTATAACAGTATTACTATTGTGTCTCACCTGATGTTGACATAGACATAACCTGGCCTAGCTTCAAGATTAACTATTCCCAAAGGCCGCATATGAAACATCTGGCTTTGCTTTTGCAAATGGTGACTACTATGTGTCGATAAGAAGCAGCCAGCATTTATGGATTACTACCCCCAACAAGTTCCAGGAATATAAAATAAATGAACAACAACAAGGGTACCAATGAGCAGTACGTGGCGTAATGGAAAGTACAATCATGACAATGTGTGGATCAAGCAGTACTTACCAGCAGCCTGGTTTGAATCGACAAAAAAGACCTGCTTAGCTCAGCACCTTATTACCCTGTCGATTTGATTTTGTTTGTTTGTTTCAACTTCAAAATTAATCATGTGTACTATGATGTAGTCTTTGTGATGGTCGTTGTTGTGTGCTTTCTTACTTCCAGACTGTAAATAGAATCTGTTTTAAAACATTTCAGTTTGCGTGCATCTCCTGAACTCCTCTTGACCTCCAAACAAACCTGCCAAATCACAAAAACTCCCTTTAATCTGTTTCATCTTTCCAGCCGGAGAACCTCCTGTACACCTCAAAACGACCAGACGCTGTGCTGAAACTTACCGACTTTGGTTTCGCCAAAGAAACAACCACACACAACTCCCTCGCAACACCCTGCTATACGCCTTACTATGTAGGTCAGTACAAAAGCAAAACAACGAAGGTGAATAACAGTGACAGCGTTTCAGGTTCATTTTTAATTAATAATTTGATGTGTTGTTTGAAAAAATGTAAACTTAAAGATAAGTTAAGTTCGTTGTTTACAAAAATCATTTTACATGTATGATGTCATTGTCTTTCCAGCTCCTGAGGTCCTTGGGCCTGAGAAATATGATAAATCCTGTGACATGTGGTCCCTGGGGGTCATCATGTACATACTGTAAGTGAGACTCCGCAGTAAACATCACTTGTCTGTCTCTGCTGTAATTAGAGTAGCATTCCTCACATTCTCACTTCACCTTTCTCTGCTCTTGTTTTCCTCTCCCCCATCCTTCTCTCTCTCTCTCTGCAGTCTATGTGGCTATCCCCCTTTCTACTCCAACCACGGCCTCGCCATGTCCCCTGGCATGAAAAAGAGAATCCGTAACGGCCAGTATGAGTTCCCCAACCCTGAGTGGTCAGCGGTGTCAGAGGAAGGTAAGCTGATCCATCCGCCCATATCTGACATTGCAGCTAAAACAGAAGCGTATGACGGGATTGTGTAGTTCCAGCAGTGTCCTGTAGGGGCACTGCCAGAGAAGGTGAGTCAAGAGAAGGCAGATCAAAGGGCTCGGCCTTGGCGGGAAACCCTTTGAGGATTGTTGATGTGATTATTAATGGGAGGGAGGGATGCCATGTTATTCTTTCATGGGTCATAAATCTGCTACATAAAGATGTCTGTGAAAGCCAGACCTAGCACCTAGTAGGTAGCCTTTCATTTTAATTACAGCAGTGCCAACCCCATGGCGCACACAGTTCCACCAGTGGAACACTGTAATAGACGTTGAAAAGTTAAAGGAGCACTCCTGCCAATTTCAATATGCTGTTGTATTGCTCACGCTACCCTTGACTTGTCAGTACACGGTGATGCTGCATTTTTTTGGCTCAGCCCTTTCCGAGATATGAGCTATTCTAATGGGGGCCGCTTTTGTTTACATTTTAAAAAAATCTTAACATAGGCCTACTCCAATTATTTTCCCAAAAGGTATGGCCGTTTGCTAGTGGTCTGCTGATGTTGCCTAACCTTTTGGATGTTTTTGGGAATAAATCAAGATGTTATTTTTACAAACACCTGCCCCCATTACAATGACTAGGATCTCGGAAAAGGCTGAAGGAAAAAAAAATCTCAGGTACTGACAAGTCCATGGTAGTGTGAGCATTACGACTGCTTGTTGAAATTGGCTGACGTTACCCTTTAACTACCACAGTACTACACTACTTTGACATAAGACAAGGGCTTAAGTAATGCACTATGACTTGGTCATTGCGATTCTGGTAACAGCAAATTTATAGCGTTGAATCTTAACGGGTTAAGCAACATTCAAATGGACAACGTTTAATCGTTTTGTCCCTGTGTTTTTGTTTAACGTTAACAGTTCCTTACCATTTCTATCCTCTCTGTATTTCCCTTTCTGCAGCAAAACAGCTGATCAAGCTATTGCTGAAGACAGAACCCACACAGAGGATGACCATCACAGAGTTTATGAACCACCCATGGATTAAAGTAAGCCACTCCCATGCCACTGGGTAATGCCATATGTTAGTGAACCCATGCCATGTACAGTGGTGCTCATATGTTTACATACCCCAGCAGAATATACGCCTTCTTGGCGATTTCTCACAAAATATGAAGGACCATCTCACTCGCCTGATCTCAACATCATTGAGCCACTCAGGGGAAACCTCAAATGTGAGATTCCAGCAAGACACCCAAAGATATTATAGGAAACAACCATTCTGCCAGGAAGAATGTGCTGTTTTGTCATCTGAGAACATTAAGAGCCTTATCCACAACTACCACAAACAATTTAGAGCGGTCCCTGATGTTAAACAGGGCCATATTCAGCATCAGAAACTAGGGTATGTAAACTTTTGAACAGGGTCATCTGGGTAGTTTGGGTTGTGATCATGCTTTTGAAAGAGTAAACACAGAATATTGCTAATAAATATCTTAAGCCAGTCACTAGCCATGAGTGAAAAAAAAGGTTTTGTGTAATCTTTCATATTTTGTGAGAAATCGCAGAGAAAGCGTATATTCTGCTGGGGTATGTAAACATATGAGCACCACTGTACACTGTAGACCTGCCATTGGAGTGTATGATGAAGTGTGTACTGTAGTGAGATCATATTTATTCAGTTACATTTTTATTGATTATCTGGGATTCCTTCCCAGAAATCCTTATTTTCAAGCAGGGCAAATCATTAGCCTAAATGATGTGATTTCACTTTCACATTTGACTTGATGCCTGGTACTTGATACCTGGACTTTTGCCAACACGGTTGTCCATTGTTGGATTTTTAAGAGGTGTGAAATGATCCAAAGTTTGCATCCCTTCCAAACTATGGATCTGGCTGACATGTTTGTATCCTTTGAATTATTAGCAGTCGATGGAGGTTCCCCAAACCCCTCTCCACACGAGTCGCGTCCTGAATGAAGAGAAGCACGTTTGGGAAGATGTGAAGGTACCGTAGATGGCTAAGAAACACAACAAACACACACATTGCAACTAACCCATTAGCATTTGAATGACCGCCTGAATCTCCAATGGTGTTTTGTTGCTTGTTTTTATCGTCTCCAGGAGGAAATGACAAGTGCCCTGGCAACCATGAGAGTGGACTACGACCAGATCAAAATCAAAACGATCGAAGACTCGAGCAACCCGCTTCTGGCAAAGAGGCGGAAGAAAGCCAGCAGTGCGTCATAAGAACCACATGGGGCTTCGAAACACACGCTCACACACACAAATAAACACAAACATACCCATACACATAGTATGATCTTAAACACCACTCCTTCACGTCCAGCAATAAAGGTCGTATTTGAGTATGGAAGATTACGTATCTAACCCCACAAGGCAAGCGAGCTACACACTGAACTACTTTACTACCTGCAGCTGTTTTCACTGAGATTTTATAATCGTGTTGCTGTAATGTATAATCGTCCTACAGTATATACTCTGCTCCTTATACGTTAACACTGCAGTCCTCACGCTGAGTTCCCACAAACACATGTTGAATGCTTGTCTGGGTTCTTGCTCTGCTTTGTCCTCTTATATCTCTCAATGAAAAAAATAATGTCACGTCCAGTGTCACATCCGAAAACAACTCACCACACACTGTTAATTAAAACGGCTGTTCTAAGCTTACTGTCCCTTGACTCTTGTTTTAATGTGTGATCTACTGCAAATGGCGTGATTTGGGGAAAACTGAAAAACAGCTCCAGCATTGTGTTTATGAAGTAAACCTGGACATAGGGAACAACTGGAGGCAATTGTGAGGTTTGAATTTCTCGAAAATGATAGTTGGAGAAGAGAGAAAAAGGAGAGATTAACCAGGACGAAAATAAGATGGAAAGAGCATGAGTGCAAGTAAGGACGGAAAACAGGATGGGACCGTGTGTTGAAGGCCTATCATCTGCTGTCCTAAGTTAGCAGGACTTAACAGGACTCCTAACTGTGCAGATGGATTGTGGGTGGGGGACTGTGTGTGTGTGTGTGTGTGTTTAGATTTTTTGTATGTGATGTTGGGTATGAGTGATTGAGTGGGAGGATGGAAGGCTACTACTGTATATGGCCATATCTGTATCAGGTTGAACCAGAGATGATTGAGACCGTTCCAGAATCAATGTGACAAGGTTCTAAGCTGCTTTGACTAATTGGGGTCCGGTATGAATGGATTTCAATGGATAAAATAACATAAAACACGCCCATTTACGAGACCGGAATTGACCACTTTGTTGCATTGGCATATTGAGAATCTTAAATTGACAGATTAAGTCAAGTGACACTAGACTAGATGGTCAGAAAATGGTCTTGGACCCTTTTGAGGGGATTGGGCACTGCTCTGCTCTGGGCTCTGTGACATTTTTCTTGAGGGTACCTGGTATGTTAGGGGTTGGATTTGAGTGGGGGCAATTTGTTCTGGCTCCTCAAGTTGGATGATCCACCTTTGTGTTGAGTATGAAGGCGTGTGTGCCTTCTGCCTCTTTGGAGAAAACAAAGTTTCCCCGCCATCAGGCCTATCCACAACAACGTTTGGAGGACTTTTTCCGCAATCAACATCCCGATTACAAATGTGACCTTTGAATTGTGCTTTGGCGAGAATTAAATTTCAATGACGTCTTGCGATATCATCATGAGGCCCCAAGCACAAGGGAGGACAGGAGTTTGGATAGTGGACAGAACCCTGTGACTATGGGCACCATCAAGTTTAGTGTCTCAGCGGGGGCTCTACAACCCCCTAGGGAGAATTAGAGAGCCATTGGGGGGCGTTGAGAAGGGTGGGTGGGCAGTGTTGTTATCATCACGATATTGGGTGGGGGGCCATTGGCAGGCATATCGTGAGGTAAGGGGGGCATTTGTTTTAAAAAGGTTGATCAACACACACACACACACACCTGAAACCATGTTGTTACCCCACACACACACACCTAAAACCATGTTGTTACCCCACTTCAATATCCTCAGCTTGGGACTCATTATCTCCCAGTTGCTTTTGACTTGAGACAGCAATTTGCTGAGAGAAACCAAACGAGCAAAGGCCAAAGAATAAGAGAGGAGGATTACAAAAGGCGACAGGCAGACTGGAACTTTCAGCCAGCTGGTAGTTTAAAGGATCTATGAGGGGAGAGTGGGAAAGAGACAATTGCCTCCCCCAGTGAGTCCTAATCCTGTCCATGTGCAGCCCTTGGGTGCGGATGTCCTGTCCCTGTTCTGTTTTCAACAGTGAATTGCTAATTTATATAAAAGATCAATGGAGAAAGAAAAGTGATTTTCGGTGGTGAGAGCAAAAAAGATAAGAGGTTGGACGATGAATGTGTGTGCAATATGGCCTATGCGTTCAAGTTTTCTCACAGGCGAGTTATGAAGAGACCATGGCCATGTCAAGATGTGAAAGAATGAGAACAACTTGTGCTGAAGTGTGTGCCGATTTCCACTGTACTTGTGTGTGCGTGCGTGTGTTGTGTACGGATGTGCAAAACTGTGTTGATTCATCATGTGTAGGTATGTGTCCTCGTGTGTGTGTCTGTGTGGACATGCACATGTGTAGAAGTGTGTGTTGATGTGTTAATTCATGTGTATGCGTGTATGTGTGTGTGTGTCTCTCTCTGCACATGCCTCCAAGAAATGGGAGGAAAAGAGGCCTCCCGCGTATGGAAGCACTCCACTTGACAAACCCCTCCTGTGTTTGCTGGGGTCTGGTTGCCAACTTGTTACAGGCCTTATTAGCAAGCCCATGCAGGTGTCTTTGGGGTCTTTGGCTCGGCAGTAGACGCACAAACTCACAAAACACACCAGTATATTCCTCACAGACATATTAGGCCGATTTATTCTGTTGAAGCCTGCCCATCAATTAGATGCACAGATGCAAAGGGTGTGCCCAAACAAAAGCTGTGCCAATGTTATCTTTCATTGGTTGGCACTTCTGCTAAACCGCTTCAACATGCTTGACATTGAATTAATTGAAAGCCATCCAGTGAAGAATCCAGAAAAAGCCATCCAGAAAAGTTGGCAGATTGGTTCTTTGTTCACCAATAAGTATGCAAACTTTTTGAGACGTTTGGTTTCAAAAAGCTGTGCGTGGTAGGCAGTCTTTATTATTTAGTCTCGTGACTAATATCACCCAGTTGCTAAGGGATTATCACAACTTTATGTCTGTGTCTGATTTTGTTTCAGAGGAGCCTATATAGTTCAGAAAAAAAGTAAAAACATAAAACCTCGACAGAAACTACACGGTTTAGCCTATAAATAGTCTGAATTTAACAACCTCAGTCTGAGCTCCCCCCTCCACCTTTACCGTCAACCCCATACCAAATATTCCCACCTCTTTCTTCCCATAGACTGTGGCACAACAGGACACACACAATGCAGACTAATTACTATAAAATAAGTCTGTTGTTTTTTTTGTTGTTTTTTTAAAGCTGAATTCCAAAAAAAGACTACATTGCAGCAGGGCTGGTCCGGCATAAAAAAAAAGTCCTCCAGGCATCCAGAGAGACAACAAAGCATATAACGACATTAATGTACCGGTAATCTTAAAAGAGCCATGTCGACTGCAAAAGCTAAAACACTTCATTTATTTCTCACTGTCTTGAAGAGGCCTCTGTAGTGGCATGAGGACTGATTCCATTGAGGGTGAGGCCAGGGCAAAAATCACAAACGGTCCACCAGGCAAATGCCCTGTATGCCATATGGCCCATCCAGCCATGCAGAGCAGGAAAATAATTCGTCGCAATGTGCCATGAGCTATGGTCAGGGTATCTCCAAGGTCAGGTCATGACCTGGTAGTGCTGGAGATTACTGAAGAACTGGAGGCTAAATGATCTCTTTTCAGATGTTTGTATGTAGCCTCTTCTTACTACAGACGGGGTTGCCAGCGGGCCTATTCACTATTTGCTGGAAATACTCAACTACATCATAACAACATGGCTATGACATTACTCAGAGCCCTAAGTAACAGATTAAGACAGCCATTACAATTTTGGTGGCAGTAAGGTTATAACATCGGCTCTGCGCTAAGGGGTTAACTACTAGTGTACCCAGTTCACATCAACTAAATAAAAAAATAAAAGTTTGTAAATACTAAGCCGACTGGTATTGTGCCTAAAGTTGTTTACTAAACAATACATCTCTGATGAGGATTAACCTGAAGCTTAGTTTATTGACCTAATGAGAAACGTTGATTGTGTTGCACAGCATTGATTGTGTTGATATCGTTGCACCTCATTGCAAAGAAAAGACAGTCCATTGCAAATGGTCCTTTTCTTAAATTTTTTAAAGGCTTTCCAGAGGTGTCTGAACTGACACTGGAGCCTCATTATGGACGCCAGCCGCCCCAAGTAACAAGGGACAAGGCGTCTGCTTTGTGTTCTTTACGAGCGAGTCTTGTAAAAGCTGCCAGTGTCCATCCTGATGGAGATTAGGCATGATGGACAGCGCCGGTTATGTCCGAGACCCTGTAATAAGCCACGTGTCCCTGACTTTCGCACTGGCCTAAAGACTGTAATTTGCCTTCGCACTTCAAAGTTGCCAGAGTAAAAGGTGAGAGTGCTTTGCGTCTGAGAGGGCGGGCAGTGCAAGGGGTGGGAATGCACTTTTAGCAAAGATGTATGTGTTTTGGGATATGTTCAAACTAGAACGTCTTTACTCGCTGGACACAAAAAATGGTATAGGTCCAACAGAGTTATGTTGGAAGTGGACCCCACAGGAGGAGGTCTACATGGAAATGAAAACAACAGTAGATGCCTTGAAAATATTTTTTCCAAAATAGTTTGAGTGGTTCATTAATTGTCCACAGAAAGGATAGGCCTACTTAGCGTTGCTTTAACATTTGTGGTGTATATGACGAGAAGCTTATCTCTGACAAAAGCCTACAAAGGGCCAACGCAATTTTGTCAGGCAAATGTTACCGCAATCAATATATTAAACACGTTTATAATTGCATGATTACCCTACCATAAAACTAGGTTATATAAAAAGTTGACAAAATAAACCTTTTGATTGGTGACAGAGGCATTCCTCAGTGTCATCAAAATGAATGAGTGTGTGGTCAGATTGGACGTGATACTTTCACATTTTTGCAGGATCTTTAACTGTAGACAAGTAGGTACTCAGAAGCCCCTTGGGCTTGTTAACAATAAAAGTGAAATCCATCTCCACATTTAATATCAACAAGGATTAGTGCGGTGACCATGAACTGGGATAAGCAAATGTCATTTCAGTTGACGGCATACTGCTCTAATATGCAAATCTCAGTTCTACAGGTGTGCACTTGGCCCAGGTAAGAAAAAAAGAAGACGACAATCCAGGCTAAGCTGTCATGTATATCTGGGATGCCTGGCAGGATCTTTCAAATCCGGGCGCAGAAATCGGGGTGATGACTGATTGTGCGTGATAAATCACTTAAGCGGACCTCAGAAGAACCTCTCTGTTGGAGCATCCAAATTTCCATAACGTTATGGAACTGAGCAACAGATTGATGGGATACGCTGTACTACTGCCAGAGCGTGTGGAGGTATGTCTCCTGGTCATGTACACTTGATACCCCCTCAATCCCACAACAATGAAGGAGCAGGGCCAGACAAGCCAGTCTGTGTGTGTGTGTGGGTGTGTGTGTGGCGGGGGGTGGGGGGCGTTGGGTGGTAGGATAATAATACATTACATTCTGCCACATCAAAAACAAAGCACTTGAGGCTGCAGATGTCCCAGCTAGCCTGCAGATGGGATTCCTATTGACATGGCTGCAGGACACAAATTTTAGCTGTGTGTGTGTGTGTCACTAATCTAGTATGTGTGTGTGTCACTAAGTAAGAGGCAGTATGTGGGTGTGTCTGAGTGAATGGGTGTGTAAGTGTGTGTCTGTGTGCAAGTGTGCTCCGACACTCAAAAGTGTGTGTGTGTGTGTGTGTGTGTGTGTGTGTGTGTGTGTGTGTGTGTGTGTGTGTGTGTGTGTGTGTGTGTGTGTGTGTGTGTGTGTGTGTGTGTGTGTGTGTGTGTTGTTAATTGGCTGGTTTCTGGTATGCAGCTGGAGAGGGGGTATTTCCACAAACCCCCTGTATACCTCCTGCTCACAGACAGACCAAGGGGATAAGCAGAAACACTCAGGACAGACAGACTCTTGTGCTTACTGGTAGGTACACATTATATATATTTCCAATACAGTGCCCACCATAACATAAACAAGCGGAGGAGGAAAACTGGACTTCATTACATAATTGGCAATCTGCATGAGCTTAAATTTGTTTTCAGTAGTAAACATTTAGAGGATGATAATCTTCAAAATGATTTGCAGGATTTATAATGTAGAATATTTCATCATGGGCTTGAAATTGTTATTTTGTTGTATTATTTATTTCTTAAATCGTATTCTACTCTATTCAAAGGGAGGAAAGTTTACACTGACAAACTTCACCCAATTTTTACACTTGGCTTGATGGCATGGAGATTTGTATAACATGGAATGCTGTTAGCCAACTACTGTTTAATATTTGTGAAAAGTGTGGTGAAACTGTTGGTTGATGGATGTTACTGGGTGATTTTTTTAGTGTAATGATCGAGGATGCACTATCCTACTGCACTAAATCAAGCTTACCAAGCCCTGAAAGATTGCGGCTCTTGTAGCTAATTAACAGGGAGAGGGATAGGGAGATTTTATCAGTTCATGATCTCTGACCTCAAATTTGTTTTTGATGATTGCTGATAAGAGGAAAACCAAGTTTGAAAAACCTCTACGTACAGCTTCCATGCAGACAAATGTCATAATTTTCGAGTTTTGTTACAGTTTTTACTGCATTCAAAGTTTAGAGTGTTTAATGTTTAGTTTAAAGTTAAAGTTTAGTTTTCAGTTTGTGAGTAAACCGAGTAAACACTGCTTGAAACTCAGGCTTGAACTTTTAACATAATGTGTGATTCATTTTAAAATCAATAATTGTATTCATCAATTCTAATATTTTTATATTTTCTACAACTATAACATTGTTAAGTAAATAGTGAAATAAACTAACACCTCCGTCATGGTCATTATGTTTGGCAGTGCCAGTGCTGAAGGTGTAACCTGTGTGTGCAGAGACTGTGACCATGCGGTTGGCTCTGGTGGTGCTCCTCCTGGCCGTCTTGGGCCAACCCTGCTTCTCCTACACGCGCAACGCCCTCAACTGGCTCTCCCACCTGCGCAGTCGGCACGGCTACGGCTGGCGCAACGGTTACGCGGCGTCGTACTTGAACACAGAGAATCCCGACATGGAGAACTGCCCCCTGGAGTGCGACTGCCCAAGCCTATACCCGACAGCCATGTACTGCCACGGGCGCAACCTCCAGCACGTCCCCTTCGTGCCCTCGCGCATGAAATACGTCTACCTGCACAACAACTTCATCACCAGCATCCAGGAGGGCGTGTTTGACAACGCCACTGAGCTGATCTGGATTATCATGCACAGGAACCAGCTGGACTCGGACAAGATCGGCAAGAACGTCTTCAGCAAACTGAAGAACCTACAAAAGTTGTATCTGAGCGGCAACTACTTGACGTCCGTCCCTGAGAACCTTCCCGCCTCTCTGACGGACCTCAGGATAAGCAACAACAAGATCACCAAGCTCTCCGACAACACCTTCAAGGGCATGGTGGACCTGAGCCACCTGCACATCCAGGGCAACGAGATCAAGGAGGTGGGCACTGCCTTCAAGGGTCTGGAGTCCCTGCACATCCTGGATCTAAGCCGCAACAGCCTGGAGAAGTTGCCCGAGGCCCTGCCGCCAAAGCTGCAACAGCTCTACCTGAACTTCAACAAGATCAACAGCGTGCCCACGGACTTCCTCAGCAAGTACCCGTCCCTACAGTACGTCAGACTCTCGCACAACGAGCTGACGGACAGTGGCATACCGTCCAACGCCTTCAACAACACGGCCCTGCTGGAGCTGGACCTCTCACACAACCGGCTAGAGAGGATTCCCACCATCAGCACCCAGCTGGAGAACCTTTACTTGCAGGCCAACCACATCAAAGGTACGCAGAAGGGGAGAGCTGTGGCACACTGTGCCAATACTCCCGTACCACATACAGGCAGCATTACATTATGCTGAAAGTTTTATAGATAGCAACTTAGTTATTCTACTTTCCTGTCTCTCTTTACTGTCCTCTCCCAATGTCAGCAGAACAGAGTAGAGGTTCAGTTTCCCCAGGTTCAGGAAGTAAAAACTTAGGAGTATTACCAAGACAGGTGGACCAATAACTCCATGTAGTCACCAGTGTTGAAGGGAGACTGAGGTAGGGTTTATAACTACACCATCAGCACCCAGCTGGAGACCCTTTACCTGCAGGCCAACCACATCAAAGGAGAGCAGAGCAGAGAAGAGCAGAGGAGAGGGGGGGGACAGGAGAGGGTTAGAGCTCGGTACGGCTTATACAAACCCCCTCCTCTCTCATTACAGTCACCTCAAAGAGACCACAGACTTATGATGTGTTTTACAAGAAAGGGCAGATCTAAATTACTTCCTTCAAATGAGAAGGAAATGCCATTCTTACAAGGTCACTGTAAGGGCATAGAATTGGTAGGGACAGTGGAATGGATGACCAGGTGATGTGGGACACTTGAGGGCGGAATGCAGAAAAAATATATGAAAAGGTAGGAGGGGGCTTGTCTAGAGAGATCACTTGTCTAGAAAAGATCAGAGATAAATGCAACAGCCCTGGGTCAAAATGAACACCAACTCAATGAAGCAACTGCTTCAAGGGAATTTCTGCTGTCAATCAATCCAAGTGATTTAGTCAGACCTTGAAGAGACAGACAAGGCACTCGCTCAGAGAAAGAAGATGAGAAGCATACATTGGTGGCTTGATTGATAAGCTTAATGGATTATTTGCTAGTGGCTTACAATGGGAAGAGGTGCATTCTGTAGACACATGCCAGTATCTAAGCACACAAGAGGCATGTGTTAGCAAAATTACTCAACTCTGCCAAGAACTTTGTTTGGTCCCTCTTGAAACCCACTCAGTACATGGTTCTCATTCAACATTATATAATTTCCCTCCTGTTTCCCAGAATTTTCTCTGAGCAGCTTCTGCAGGGTGGTGGACATGATGAACTTCTCCCAGATCAGAGTGCTGAGGCTGGACGGCAACGAGATCAGCACCAGGGACGTGCCCCCGGAGGCAGTGCTGTGCTTGCGACTCGCCGTCTCCATCGACCTCTAACCGCTCGGCCTGCCCGTCCTGTCACTCAAGACAGCTGAGAGAAGCTTTGTCCTCTCCATTCCACCCTCATCCCTTCTTATTACTCTCCTGCTAACTCTTAAAGCAATACTAAGTAGTTTTTTTTCTATGAGCATTCAGTTGCCCCAGGGGCTGGAAGTGGAATGACTGTAAAGGCACTGCTCTTAGTGTGGTGCTGCAGACACCACAGTGGGCAGTGAGGAAAAAATCTCTGATGACTTTTCATACAGCCACTGAAATAATTTGGGGAGCTTTTTTATTAAATGGTTGTTGAAAGAACAACTTGGTGTTGCTCTAAGTAAAACTCCGGGCGCATATCGTGCTATATAAATTAATTTCCTTGAAATATATTTTTTCAGCGATATTTGCTTTATTGCTATGACCAAAAGTAGTGCCTTGTTCTGTTCTGTTGATTTTGTATATACACAAGCAATTCAAAGAGGGTTTTGTAGCAGAGGAAGTAATCAAACTATGTAAAAACATTTTCTTTTCAATAGGAATTCCAAATGAATGTATAAAACAAGTTAATTACAGTCACCGGTGTATGGGCAGAGTTTACTTGTAATATGCAAATTGTATCATGTAACTTGTGGAATGCAAACTGTAAATATAAAGCTTTGGGCTATGTGGTAGATCAAAGACAAATACAAAATAATTGAGAAAAGAAACAGAAATAAAGAGATCAAAAACGAATCACGCTTCACTACAATGGCAGGGAGAGAGAGCTACAAAGGAATGTAGTCGTTATAGTTATTGCACACAGACAGACACACTCAGACAAGGAAGCACGCACATGCCTCAGCTTGCCAACGTGCGCACGCACGCACGCACACACACAGCCATAATCACTGACACGTTATCTGTTATTTATGTCCGCAGATGGAGACTGAGAGATACATGATGGAGATATATAGGGTAGTAAAATGTGTTCCATATACATTACCTTCTGTCACAACACAGGCATTTTTTCCCCTTGAGAATCCATCTGTTTATGAGTTGCCTACTAAGTCAGAAAGAAGGGCTACTGTACACTTTTGAAACATCTGGCTAGATGGCATGTCTTGAGTATAACTCGCTAAGCACAATGCCCATCATCTCCTCTTCCGTGCACTGCAGTGCTATCTAAAAAAAAAAACCTCAGGTAAAGTTACATGTAAAGTTACAATGGCATCTCATTTTCTGGATCTTAAATAAGTACACAAGGTTCATAGAAAAATTTGGGATATTTGGCTTTTGTCAAAGTATACGAAAAGTGAATTAGTTGAAAGGGAATAAGTGAAAAGCATCAGTTACTGTATGTCTGTGATTTAACCCATTGATGCCTAAGGGACCTGCAAAAAAGGGTGCTGAATGCCTGAGCCCTTTTTGAGAAAAGCTGCCCATAGCCAATAAAAACCTAAATATCTCAGCCTCTGAAGCACATAAAAATATGCACTAAATTGCATTTAAACGCCAAGACCCTCATCTTTCATTAGAATGTGTTCATTCATCTCAAACAAACAAATGTTAAATAAAGTTGTCTCAAATCTCATGAGCCTGAATGTTGCGTAATGCAGCTCCAGGCGCCAGGGCCAATGTTGCGCAATACAACATCAGGCATCAATGGGTTAACATGACGCTGTATGCTATATTTTTATGTTCATCCTGACATTTCACCTGAAACGAATATACTCATCTTTTTATGAAAGGAGTAATTATGACATGTGGGAGCAAAACATCACTGGGGCTAATGTCCATGAGATGTTCATCTCTCTGCCGTCTCCGTTTGTAGCATCTCTGGGGTGATATTCTTTCTGTGCTGTTAATCCCTTGAATGTTCATTAAAACCTGACAAACACACACATCACAACGCTTCTGACCTTTTGAGCGAGCCCTGAGAATTTCCACTCAGCGCCACAAAAGTCCATTTGTCAACAACAAGCGACCTTGAGGACCAGAGAATGAAATGTCACCAAATCCCAGCGGTCAGGTGGGCTAAGTGCTTGTGTATGCAGTATATACCCGTTCTATTTTAAGTTATTGTGACAGACACCCCCCCATGTTATTGACATAAATCCCAGACATTTTCTGGAATAAAGGAGTTTAAGATTTTTAAGGCCTAGAAGTCATTTGGTCATGTAAAATGATTGTTATAATAATAGCAACAATAATGTTTATTAGTTTAACAACTAAACTATTTGCTGCTACACTAACAAATCCCTTCAACATAGAGGGAAGTCTATAGGAAAGTTCTTCGTCCATGGGAATGTTGAAAACCAGCGCAAGAAAAATGTATTGCAGTAACATGCCTGGTTGCTTTTTATTGACACACATTAAGCTTTTTACAACAAAATATTAAATCACTGCCAGGGTATATTGACACTTGTGAATGTCAGGATTATTATGATCTGAATAACTCTACTGAAAGCTGTAAAGCTATAATGCTCAGTTGCTGTGCACACTGCAGACCTTTTGTGGGGTGGAAAGTGCGAGACATGCTGGAGTAATGAGTGCATAGGAATATGTGGTGGAAATGGGATTTGAAATGGAGGTTTGACAGACTTGGGAAGAATACAACACACTACAATACAATACAAGTTCAAGTTAAACCCTTGTAAGGTGTTTGTGTTTTTGGTACATGGAAGGTGTTTGGGTCCTTTGGACCCAGCCCTATAGAAGAACCATAAAAAAGGAATTCAATATATATAGCTCATTCACCCTCATGTTCCCTTCATCCTGTTTGTGAATATCTGTGTATGTATGTTTTTAAGGGTGAGAGACACAGACACAGAGACAGAGAGATAAGGAGGGAGTGACGAATGTGAATTAACTTAATCCAAGCTCTTAGATTGAGGAACTAGTGATCACTTTGCACAAGGTGTTGCACAACTGGAGGACCCAATAATATCTGCATTCCTTCTTCCACATATATAATGCAATGGGTCCAAAAGACCCAGCAACACCCCCTGTGTAATTGAAATGTCCTCACAAATGAGCCAAGGCCAGAAAGAATAATAAATCATACTACTTTTGTCAAGCAAAAAAAACAAAACAACTAAAAACGGATGCAAAAAGACCTGAACACCTTACAATGGTTAAGATGAGTAAGGCAAAGGCAAAAGCCATAGACATTCTATTACATCATGATGTCTAAAGCAAAGTCAACCAGATGGCTCCCCCATGTGGTTATGCTTTAAAGAATTTCACACTCATGTGAGCTGGACAGTCTGGATTTGTACAGGAAGGTGTTACATCCTGCTGGGCATTGCTGCCTGTCGCACCTCCTCCGGTGCCCATGGGTCAGCTGCAGGGTCATCAGTCAGGAACCACCGTTCATCAACGTTTCGCACCTTTAATCCCGAAACGTCTCCGGTGGCGGGGCAGTGACAGGGACGTCTCCCTGTCACCCCCTGCAGTTGAAAGATGTTATCCCTGCGACTGTTTTCTGGGGGTTAGTTGTTATCCCCCCAGCTCCTGTCCTTCCTCCGCAGCCAGAGCCAAAAGCTACCCTTTTCTGCCTCCTCTGCCAGCTCCTTTGTTGCCTTCTTTAGCCTTCCTCCAGTGAATCCCACATCCTTCAGAAGGCGTATGGTCGACAGCCCCATAAAGCCTCGGCATCCAACATCCGACATTCCGCAGACAGTTCAGCATACTTGGCCTTTTTCCGCTCAAAGGCTGCCTCAATCCCTTCCTCCGATGGTACAGTGAGCTCTATGAGAGCTACTGCTCTTGCCTTTGCAGACCAAGTCACTATGTCTGGCCGGAGAGATGTGGTAGTGATCTCTGTGGTGTTCCAACACCAGGAATATTATTTTGTGATGTACTCTTATTTTGGTACTGGTGAACAAGGTATTCTTATTGGCTGTTCTGGGGGGTACAAAAGGTACTGCGCCTCTAGGCGCTCCCCCTCTCCTGCACCTGCCGTGTTAGGTAGTGCACCGATGTACAGTGGCTATGGTTATCAATAAACCCAGTAAGTGTTATCTTGCATATCCGCCTTCGTGTTCTTCCAGTTGTCTGCTTAAGCATTAATTAACTACGTGTGTAGCAATACACCACAGTTTGGCGACGAGGATGATGGGATGTTTAAGTTGGAAGACACGTTAGCATGTCCGGCAGCGACAGCGAGGCAGGGGTTAACGACGCTGAGGAAAACCCCGTGGAGCGAGAAGCACCGGTGGTGCACGAGGAACTTCAAGTTCAACAACCACCACCAGAGCTACAGAGAGCTTCGGCGCGTGAAAGGACCGTCGAAATAAATATGGCGTTCGGTAAGCCAGAAGACTTCCACTTCGAGGAAAGTGAGGAAAGCTTTGATAGTTATCGTCAGAGGCTAGAGCAGTACTTTGCAGCTAATGGTCTTGATACCACACAAGAGAGGACCAAGGCGGTTTTTCTAACTGTGGTAGGGAAAAGGGCGCATAGCTTGCTAATGGATTTGTGTGCTCCTGCAAAGCCGTCTGAGAAAACTTATGCAGAGTTGGTGGGACTGTTAGAGAAACATTACGTTCCTGAAACCAATTTTATTGCTGAAAGATGCAAATTCCACGGAAGGAATCAAAAGGAAAACGAAACTATCAGTGAGTACGTTGCTAGTCTGAGGAAGTTAGCCGCCACATGTAAGTTTGGCGCATTTTTAGAGGAAGCATTACGTGATAGATTCGTGTGTGGTGTTAAGAGCACTGAATTGCGGGATCGCTTGCTCAGCGCTGCTCACACCATGAAAGACAAAGACTTAACGTTGGCGCTTGCACTCGAAAGAGCGCTTGCATTTGAAGTCACAAAGGACAGTGCGCAACAGTTTTCACAGAAAACCTACAAGGCGAATGTCGTTGATAAGAAAGCCAAAACAAAGGCTACGGAAAAGCCTACAGCTAGTGGAAAGCCATGCTATCGTTGCAGTGGCAAGGGCCACATGCCAGATGACTGTAGATTCAAGGATGTGGCGTGCCACGAGTGTAATCGAAAGGGGCACATCGCGAAAGCATGCCGCTCTCGCAAGCCAGGAGGAAAAGGGGCCGCGCAGTCAGCGATGAAGGGACAGTGCAACGCTCTCAAGCACGCGGCGTGCCAAGCCATGCATTCGGTGAACCAGGCACAGTGCGACGCTCTCAAGCACGAGACATGCCACAGTGTCAGCGCTCACAAGCAGCAGGCGAGCCGTGGGTGCAACGCTCCCCAGCGCGAGAGAGATCCGGTGTGCAACGCTCCCCAGCGCGAGAGACACCCTGATTCCAACGCTCCCCAACAGCGCAGCAGTGACCATCATCTCCAGACAGGTGGTGGCTGTGCCAAGCTGCAGCTCCGCGACGGCGCAGAGCACGACTGCGTGCCATCCAAGTGCACAGTGGAGGAGTCGAGCATCGACACCAGTCAGACTTTTGATGGTGGAGGTTTGGACTTGTTTGCAATGGACACAAGTACAGGTGACATTGTGAAACCATATAATGTGTATGTGAGTGTCAATGGTGCTAAAGTGAAAATGGAGGTTGACACTGGCGCAGCCGTGTCAGTGATATCTGAGGGTCTGTACCAGCGCAGGTTTAAGTCAGTGAAACTTAGCCCAGCTAATTGTGTACTGAAAACCTACAGTCAAGAGTCACTGAAATTGATGGGAAAATTCACAGCAAAGGTGAAATGTAAGGATGTGACCAAAAAGCTAGACTTGCTAGTGGTAAAAGGGAAGGGTCCTGCCTTAATGGGGCGAGACTGGATTAGCCAGCTACATCTAGACTGGTCAAAAGTCAACAGAGTTGCTCCTGAAACGGTCGACAGCGTGTGTACCAGACATGCGGCTGTATTCAAACCTGGTTTAGGAAAGCTCAAGGGCATTGAAGCAAAGTTACAAGTAACTGAGAAGGCCGTGCCCAAGTTCTGCAAGCCGAGAAATGTGCCTTACGCACTTAAAGAAGCTGTTGAGAGAGAATTGGCAAAATTAGAATCTGAGGGGGTTATTTCGCCAACTAATTACAGTGAATGGGCAGCTCCCATAGTCTGTGTACCCAAAAAGGATGACAGTGTACGGATATGTGGAGACTACAAGGTTACGATTAATCCTTGGTTGAACGTGGAACAGTATCCACTACCCAGAACCCAAGATTTATTTGCTAAATTAGCTGGAGGTCAGCAATTTACCAAACTTGATTTATCACAAGCTTATCAGCAAGTGCAGTTAGAGGAAAACTCAAGACGTTACCTCACTATAAACACGCACAAAGGGTTGTACCATTACAACAGACTACCTTATGGTGTTGCCAGTGCGCCTGCGATTTTTCAAAAGATAATGGATCAAGTACTTCAGGGCATGGATGGTGTTATCTGCTATTTAGATGACATATTAATCACAGGAAAGGATGCAGACAGTCACCTAGCTAACTTGGAAGAGGTCCTTAGGAGACTAGAATCTCACAATCTCAGAGTAAAACAAGAGAAGTGTGAATTCATGAAAAGCAGTGTGTCTTACTTAGGACATGTCATTGATGCACTGGGCATTCATCCGATGAAGGAAAAGACAGATGCGATTCAGAGAGCCTCAGTTCCGAAAAATGTGACTGAGCTCAGGTCGTTTCTAGCACTGCTAAACTACTATGGGAAGTTCATTCCTAATCTGTCTACTTTGATTCAGCCCATGACAGTGCTACTGCACAAAGATGTTGATTGGCAATGGTCAGATACATGTCAAAAAGCATTCGAGAGTGCCAAGCAATCTCTTCAGTCAGACAAGTTGCTAGTACACTACGACCCTGATTTACCGCTAATATTAGCATGCGATGCTTCTCCGTATGGAGTTGGTGCTGTAATCAGTCACCAAATGAAAGATGGAAGCGAGAGACCGATCGCCTTCGCTTCAAGGATGTTGACAAAAACAGAACAAAACTATTCACAAATAGAGAAGGAGGCTCTTGGTTTAGTTTTTGGCGTTATGAAGTTCCATGAATACCTTTACGGTAGGAAATTTCTGTTATTGACAGATCATAAGCCTTTACTAAAAATCTTAGGACCAAAAACTGGAGTTCCTACTCTAGCCGCAGCGAGGATGCAAAGGTGGGCTCTAATCTTAGCTGCATATACCTATGAAATCCAATACAAGAGATCAGAGCAGCATAGCAATGCGGATGCGTTGTCTAGGTTACCTGTGAAACCAAGCGTGAATGTTGCATCTAATCCAGTGTACAGAGTTGCATATCTTGAAGATTTGCCCGTCACAGCTAGAGAAATAGCTAAAGAGACCGATAAAGACCCTGTGCTGAAGGTAGTTAAGCAACTGGTGTTGACAGGATGGCCTAAGCACATACAGGATGAAACACTGAAGCCTTATTTTCAGAGAAAGTATGAGCTCACTGTTGAGGATGATTGTCTATTGTGGGGATTACGGGTGGTAGTTCCAGAGAAATTGAAGGATAGACTAATGTCTGAGCTTCATGAACATCACTGGGGGATAGTTAAAATGAAATCCCTTGCCAGAAGTCTCTTCTGGTGGCCCACATTAGATGAGTGCATTGAACAAGAAGCGAGTAAATGTAGTGTGTGTCTGCAACAGCGTAGCATGCCTGCCACTACACGTGTACACACTTGGAAATGGTCTTCTAGTCCATGGGAGAGAATACACCTTGATTTTGCAGAGGACCACAAGCAGATGTTCTTAGTAGTAATGGATGCTTATGCTAGATGGCCTGAGATAATTCCCATGCATACTACTACATCAACGAAAACAATTGAGGCACTGAGAACCTTGTTTTCATCTTATGGTTTACCAAAAGAAGTGGTGACAGACAACGGGCCCCAGTATGTGTCGCAAGAATTTGAGTCTTTTCTTGCTAAGAATGGAGTGAAACACATTACTTCACCTGCATATCACCCTGCAAGTAACGGTTTAGCTGAGAGATTAGTGCAGAATCTTAAGAAATCACTTGCAAAGAACAGAGCAATCGGTGGTATGACACTGGAGCATTGTGTAGCTAATTTTGTGTTTGGTTACAGAAACACACCCCACACAACCACAGGCAAGACGCCATCTGAGCTGTTTCTAAGGAGACAGGTGCGAACCAGGTTATCTCTCATTAAACCTGAGTTTTCCCAAAGAATGCAAACTGAAACTGAACCAAACCTTCCTCGTGTTAGGTCTTTTACTGTTGGTCAGCAGGTCTTGGTAAAGAATTACAGGGGAGGGGAGAAATGGTTGAATGGTGTCATACGTGAAGTGTTGGGTCCTGTGACTTACAATGTTGAAGTGAATGGAAAAATTGTGAAAAGACATGTAAACCAAATGTTGAGCACTAAGGCAAACCCTGCTCAGTTGACACAAGAGGATTCTTGTGCAGTTTTGGACTTTGAGGAGTCCGATACAGAGACTGACATGGAACAGCCTATGCCAGTGGCTGTGGAAGCGCAACCCACAGTACCTTCACCAGCGCCAGTGGTGGAGCGCCGTACGCGTCCTGTGAGAAACAGGCGTCCTCCTGACAGACTGAACTTGTAACTGGAAATGTTGAGTTGAAAAAAAAAAGATGTGGAAAAGAAAATGTACTGAATGTGTACTGATGTTTTCATGTTTGTTATGAGTTCAAGCACTAATGTACCTTGTTAAGGATATAAAAGAAATGAGGTATTGAAAAGTAATAGAAGAAGAGGTTATGATTTACAGGGGAGGAACTGTGGTGTTCCAACACCAGGAATATTATTTTGTGATGTACTCTTATTTTGGTACTGGTGAACAAGGTATTCTTATTGGCTGTTCTGGGGGGTACAAAAGGTACTGCGCCTCTAGGCGCTCCCCCTCTCCTGCACCTGCCGTGTTAGGTAGTGCACCGATGTACAGTGGCTATGGTTATCAATAAACCCAGTAAGTGTTATCTTGCATATCCGCCTTCGTGTTCTTCCAGTTGTCTGCTTAAGCATTAATTAACTACGTGTGTAGCAATACACCACAGATCTCTGTGGGAAAGTGAAGCTTTCTATCCAAGTCAACCTTCATGCTCCACTCCTGGCCGGGAGTGAAGGGCCTTGTTGTTTCTTTTTGCCTGATGCTTCCAGTTCCTCCTTCCTCAATAAAGATGGTAGAGTCCTCTGCAGGCGATGGTATTCTGCTACCCTGTCTGGACTCCTCCAGCACCTCGTCATGGCACCATCTGTAGCGGCCCTGAGAGAGCGCGATTTTACAGCCTGACAAGATGTGCTGGAGGCTTGCGCTGGGAGCACTGCAGAGTGCACAACATTCCTCCTTTCGGAACCACTGGCTGAGGTTCCGAGGACAGGGAAGCGTGTCATACGTTGAGCGGATAAGGAAGCCGAGTCTTGCCTGTGGGATCTTCCATATGTCTGACCAACTGATGTGTCTGTTTGACATTCCCTCCCAGGTTGTCCAGCTTCCTTGCCGACCCTGAGACACGGCCTTGATCTTGTAGCGGTCTTCCTCCATCCTTGTCACCTCCGCCACCACCATCTCCTTCCTTTCCTTGCGGTGAGCCTTGGACCAGAAGCGTGGTGCATCTCCCCATCCTAGGCCTGCTCTTCCTACCTGGACTCTTCCCACGATTTCCTTGTGTTGCAGCCGACTGACAGCTTGGTCGACCTCTGTCTGGGCATTCCACTTGCGGCCAGTTAGGACCCTGGCATTGGCTTTCCTCACTGACTCGTCTGTGGACTCCCGAAGCTCGAGCACCAACCTGGTCTTTTCTTGCCTGTAGCCCAGCTGCAGAGATTTCAATGGTAGCTGGAGCATGTTTCTCCCTAACAGGCCAGTGTCAGAGAGGGACCGTGGTAGCTCCAACCACTTTCGGATGAATGAGTTGGCTTTCCCATCCATCTTACTCACGGTCGATGAGGGGATCTCGCTCATTTTCAGGGGCCACATTACTCTCTGGTAGAGAGTGAATTAGTAGCATCAGACCTTGAACTTCCCCGGGAGTTGGCTTTGGTCGATCCTCACCAGGCCATCTGAGAGCTGCTTCATGACAGCTTTCCCCATCTGCTTATCGGAAAGCTCAGCAGTGTACTGCCTCCCCAGGCTTTTGATGGGTTGCTCTGCGAGTAGTGGGATCTTTTCTCCTCCGATGACAAAGGTGGTGCGGTCGTTCCTGACTCCTCTCCTGAGTGACAGGCTACGGGACTTGGAGGGCTTGATCTTCATTCTTGCCCATGACATCAGCTCATCAATCCTCTTCAGAAGCCTTGATGCACATGGCGCTGTCTGAAGAAGGGTGGTGACGTCGTCCATGTAGCTCCTTAGCAGGGGAAGCCTCTGGCCAGTTGGCAGTTTGATTCCTCCAGCCATTTGCCTAGCACCGATGATAAGTTTCTAATAAGTTTAGAATCATCATTTTCACCAATCATTTTCTGCTGTGCGTTTTGCACCTCCACTCCTGGTGCATATTAGAATCAGTCAGCTCTTCAGACAAAGTACAGTGAAAAGTCATAGAAGATTAATGTTAGTTTTAGGGAGTTTTACCATGCCTGAAGCCATTGAATTAGAAACAGCTGCAAAACATTTATCAGGGAATTCCACGATGAAAATGTTTCCAGGGTAAGAAAGACCCCCTCATAAGTGAGATCGTCTTTTAAAAAAAAGAGTTTCACTGATACAATAAACTACAGCCCCTTTCCTGTAACAACCCAATTACTCCTACACACAGATATCCTTTGTTTAAACATTAAAGTGTAACTTGCAGGTTAAACACCACTACATCTCATTTTAAGAACCTCAGTACATCAATTTAGATGTGATATATGTCAAAATACCGAATTATTGCATAAACAACATTTTCAGAAAACTTCGTCAAAAATAACGGCGGCTTCTTCATTTAGAATCCGACGTAGATAGAGGGAGTCGCCGCGTTCTACAGACATACTAAGCACCGCAGAGAATAGGCCAGATTCTAATATTGTAACACCTTTCCAGACCTATAGGCTAAATTTCAACAAGTTAAATGGCCTTAAACAGTGTCAGTATCCACCAGATACTGTCCGAACTGTTTTATTATTTAAAATAATAATATTTTTTTGTAGGTGCTTGCGAACATTTCCTCCATGTCAATGCGCTGCAGCAGCGCCATGAGGGTGTGCCAGACCTTTATTATGTGGCACTTCATTAGATTTCAAAATAACATTGTTAACCTAATAGAATGTCTGATTGATATAAACTCTATTTGTGCATAGGCCCTATAGCATATTTAATTTCATATTTTCGATGTGTTCCCTCATTGTGGAGATTCTCGGTTGCATCCAGAGTCGTGAGTAGGCCCTATAGCCAAAAGAATCCCCCTCCCCATTACAGAGCTATCGCGCACTACCACCACCGACTGTTTTTATTGCCCCAATCGTTTGCACAGTAAGATTGTCATTATTAGGGTAGGCCTATGTCACATTACTTTTTTGGAGTTCATTAACGCTGCTGTGCTGGCCTATAGCCTAGAAACTTGACTGTGACTTTATGACGCTTCGCTTTTGTCGGGAAAAAAACCCGATATGATTCCGAAGTATAACCTACGTGAACCTCTTTCTCCAGGTCTACGTAGCATATCCACATTTCCATCTTTTTTTCTGAAGTTGAGGACTGCTTCGTGCCTCGTGTCTGTCAGTAACCGAATCTCTCCGACGTTGTGTCTTTTGCGCATGGAGTGGACAGTGTGCCAAATTGGGTCATAGCAATGTTTTAACTAACCTATATGCAGTAGCCTACACTCACGAGGGATGACCAGGATTTGAAACGGGTTTGGTTCTTGTGGCGATTGCCGGCGATTGATTGGATTGCGTGCCGTAACCCTACAAAACCAGGCGAGACTCGCTCTTGCCAACAACACTGCTCTGCGAGAAAGATCATCCCTGTCTTCCTGGCGATTCATCCCCTTTGTCATCGTCCCTCTTTTCCTGTTAGTAATTTGGACCTGGCATGTTTATCCCCGTAATTTGTAAAACCGGCAACCAAACGTGCGCACAGCACTTTACAAAGACGCAGGTATCCTCTCTATCAAAGGAACGCTTTATCCGCGTGTGATTTGCCAATCCATGAGGATACGGAAAATCTAGCACGACATGTTGGGAGACTTCAATTCAATTTACTCCCGATTTTGTAGAGATATTGTGCTATTCAGTAAAATGTCAGGACCACATCAACATTAGTTTGGCAAATCTGTTGGCATGCTGATGCAAGCTCGACTGTAAAACAAGACGCATACAGATAATAATCGATCTACTTCCCCAAGCATAGCCTACTGAAAATGTCCAGCATGTCCAACGTGTTTTACACATTCAAATAGGCCTACTCCCACTAAAGACATCTCCCAAACTCAACGACGAGTGCTGCCAGTGCACATTTCGCCCCTAGCACACGTGGAAAGCTCGCAATGCAATAGAGCTCGAAAGTCCCGCCCCTTAGTTCCGCGTTTCACGGGACCTAAGCTGACCATCTAACAACATGGTAGAGAGTAAATATCTTCTGATCTCAGTCATGATATGCGCTGGGCTACAAATATGCTGTTTAAGAGGCTAGATAAAGATTATTCATGCAGAAGTATCAATGTTTTGTTCCGAGGCCGTCGGCATGAAAAATGTGAAGAAACACAGCTTTCTAAAAAGTTTGGGGGTTCATACGAAAAATTAAGCAAAAATATCAGAAACAACATATATGGAGCTCGTGGCACAACTCGAAGGGGATCGAAATATCATTTTAATACCGCCATTGGATTACATGCTACGATTTTCGGCTAAAAACGCCGTTGAGGTCCCATGAAATCGGGGGAAGTGACGTCACTTTCGAGCTCTATAGTAGGCTATATAGGTAGCCTAATATTTGTGCTGCCATTTTTGTTTCAGTTTTGTAACGAGGATTATAGCAGCTGAAGACTTGATTTCTTCTAGCCTACGGGAATACTTTTTTAGTTTGGTATAATTACGGACAATGCAAATAACTGTTTTTTGTGACATTCGGACATTTTTGGAGGGAATATAATCGAAAGTCCCGCCGCCTGGTTTATTGTTTTGTGACATGCATGTGGATGAGCTTTATTGAAGTTTCATGTAATATGCCTACTGAGCAGTAAACTGAAATTGATTTGTCATTTTTACAACATGGCATTTTTCTCGGGTGCTATGAGTTATTGTTTTGCACCGAGTAGGAAACGTTTGACGCCATGCCACTCACAGTGACCATATTATTTCTCATCATGTCGGCAAAGGGTAGGGCCTTCAACCATAGCCTATTGTATAGTTTGGTCTTTTTGTAGCCTGTAAGCCAATCCCCTCGTGAAACTATAACGTACTTCACATAAGAGTAATGCCGCGGTTTCAGCACCATGGACAGAGGACGCAAGTCCATGTAGGCGGCAGGCATTACTCCACGGCAAATGCCGTTTTTGGGGGGAAAAAAATATTTAAGTAGGCCTACTAGTAGGCCTACTATTTCTAAGTAGCCTATGTAATGGTCTACTTCGAGACTGTTTTAGATTTGCCTATGAAATGCATTGCTCATGAGAAAGCAAAGGAGAGATAGGCCTAGATATCGCCCCTCTGTCGCAAATCGCAAATTACGCATGGCCACAGACAGCGGAGACCCAGAACAGTTTCATATTCTAGATCAGGGGTGCCCAACCAGTCGATCGCGAGCTACCAGTCGATCTCGAGGGGAGTGGCAGTCGATCGCAAGACATGTAATGTGACGGGGGAAATATTGTCTTTCAAAAGTAGGCTATGTAGCAAACTGCTGGTACTGTAGGCCTATTGGTTAGATAATTAGTCCCACGGTAACACAGAATGAGGGGAAAGCATTAGGAAGTGACCGTCAGGGTATTGCAGTTGATTCATGTGCGCACGCATGTAACATCGGATCAGTAACAGAACATGTGCGCAACGATGCGTTATGACGCGGCGATGTGCGAGAATCTTCATCCAAATCGCTAGTCGCATGTATCATCGCTAACTGCGTTTACATCGCGTGCCGCGTGTAAGGGAAATGTTAGTTGCTGACAGTGACATGTATGGAATTCACTTCAATTTGTGCTGTTTCTTGCTCCAGTTGTGGACAAAACGATTGGACAAACTCACAATAGAAAGCCTTTGCTGTGCTACTGTCCCAGAGAGCTGAAAAAAAAACCTTCATAGAAGAAGTCATTCTTAACAGGGGTGTTAACCAATCCAATGAGTTCTCTCATCTCTCTCTCCCCCCCTCTCTCTCTCTCTCTCATAGTAAAGTGAACTTAACTAGCCTACTTTTTACCCATAACAAATGGTGAATTTCTGAGCCCTTTTTAATTTGTACCACTGAAGGCATGATGCTTCATCATATTTTAGAAATAGGACCTTTGTGCCTACATATGCATTTTATATACCAAATGTTTATCATTTTGAAATTGTTTCAGTTGTTTATGACTTGTGTATGACTGAAATTATCTCTGCATACTATCAGTGCTGCAATTGCTTTGTAAACATAGGCTATTCAACACACTTTAAAAACACACTGAAAAGATACGGCCATAGTAGCCTACTAAAAACATTTTGTGCATAATAATGGTGATTAATAAATGGTGATCTAAAATTTTCACACCGACATCCTTAAATTTGACTTGGTAGACCATCAACTTCAAAAGTAGATCTCGGTTAAAAAAAGGTTGGGCACCCCTGTTCTAGATGAACTGATCGACCCGCTGATCCGTCTTTTTTTATACACTATACACAAACACAGTAATAGACCATTTTCAATAGGCCTAGTCCAAATACAATATAGCTGTCCATTTTCCCAGCGTCTCTACTACAAGCAAAATGGTTGGTAAGCCTACATCCACAAGCGAGAGCTGAGCCAGAACTTTAGTTGGACTCCCTCTATCTACGTCATAGAGGCTCTGCCAGCGAGGAGCCCAATATTTCAGAAGTAGCTGTGAAATGATACATTTTCATAAAAAATATTACAGTTTGGCTTTGTTATAGACTGTGAATTTCACATATATGTTTCAAAACACCTCTCCTGACAACATCCAGTATATATTTAGTTATAAATTTAACCTAAACGTTACCCTTTAAACATCAGTTAAAAAAACAAGAAGATAAAAAGTTAAAAACGAGTTAACTGAACAAACAAACAAAAACATATATTGTGATGGTCGTGTTTCCAAACTGTATGTTATGAGAAACAAGTTATGTGGCAAGAAGGACCATGGAGTATTTATGAGAAAAGATTATTGCATAATAACTTGGAACAGGGTGTATTTATTTACTGCTTGGCCTCACAACAGTTATATTTTTAAGTTCTTTTTGGCCTTGCTTAGCCCAAACATTATATACAAGTAAAAAATGACGCAACGTCTTGAGGACTTTTTCTTGATATGTTTACTACATGAAAAGTAATTGTGTGGGGTCTTGGTGTCTCCTGGGCAGTTTTGTCCCCCTGTATCTTCCAACAGGGGGAAACATTTCTCTGCAGTCAACATCTCACTTCAGGGAATGCTTGTGTTATGTGGTGGATCCCTACCCAATTAACCTTTTTAAAACACACTGCAACCCCTGACTCAAAAGGGCCAATTCAGTGCAACAGCAGAGCAAACCCTTTTCGCAGTCAGCACCAACCCATTTTAACAGAATGCCACGACAAGAGACATGACACTGTTTATTCGCAAAAGCCGTTGTTGACCTGTTCCTCCAAGTGAGGCATCTTGAGGACTACACAAGATCCTGCTGCCATGAACACCACCATCGTTCTGGACAATTTCAGAGACGCGCTCTCCAAAAACCTGACTGTGGTGCTGTGTGGCCTGTTCATCCTCTACGTCAACAGCTCTCTGCTGCGCGTCTACTTCACCGTGCCCTCCTTCGCTCACGAGGCGCGCTACGTGCTCTACATCTTCCTGGTCTTCAACGACATGGTGATGGTGACGCTCAGCGTCCTGCTGCACGTGCTGTCCTACCAGCCTCGCTTCATCAGCGTGGCCCTCTGCTACATCCTGGTATTCCTGAGCGGCACCACTTACCGCAACACACCGCTCATCCTGGCCGGCATGGCCATGGAGCGCTTTGTGGCCGTCTGCCTGCCCCTCCACCACGGCCGGCTCTGCACGGCCAGCAGGGCACGCCGCTTCAACCTCATCGTGTGGTGGGCGAGCAGCATCCCCAGCCTGGCCAACATCATCTTGTCGCTGTGGGAGCGGCACGCGTCGTTCTACACCTCCGTCATCCTCTGCTACCACGTCTCGCTCTACCCCACGGCGGGCCAGAAGGTGATCACCGCGGCGGGCAGCGGCATCTACATGGCGTTCGTGTGGGTGACGTTGGTCTACACGTACACGCATGTGCTCTGCACGGCCCGCGCCGCAAGCTCCAATAGGGGCCAGATCCAGAAGGCTCAGAACACCATCCTCCTGCACGCGGCACAGCTGCTGCTCTGCATGCTGTCCTTTGTCACGCCGGTGATCGAGAACATCGTGCTCAGCATGTTACCCAACTTGCGCAACACAGTTCCCTTTGCCAACTTCTTGACGACAAATCTGCTGCCGCGAATCCTGAGCCCCCTCATTTACGGCGTGAGGGACAAGGCATTCAGGAAACATATGAAGGGCGCGCTTCTCTGCCAAGGCAGGACGCAGAGCACAATGATATTTAACAAAAGGATGTGAGGGGCATATGAAGTCAATGGTTAAAAATGAGGGCATGACTTATTATGTAGGGACAAAGCACCCATGACTGTGCTTGCGAATAGCATGTTGGGCAGTTTTGTTTTATTTCACGTCTCCTTGTATCATATTGTGATCATATTGCAACACATTTTTTTAAAAAGAACTATTTAATCTGTATGCTCAAGGAACTGTGTGAGGTGTTTGAGTATCCATTTATTCTACATCTTGGGTCAACAAAAAAATCATGCCATCTACCGTAACCAATTCAAAATGTTGTACAAACCCCAACTCTGATGAAGTTGTGACACTTTGTAAACTGACTTCACAACTATTTTGAAAATACTATAATTTTTCAAGACATTCTATCCATGGAGAGAAGTGAAGACACACAATGTTTACTGTTAAAAGCATATGTGCCCAAGTGGCTGACAGCAACATGTTTCAAATAGAAGAACATTTCAATATGTATTACACTTCTAACATAAATGTCCATGTATAAGACCATCACAGTGAGGCTGAGACTCAGAATTAAAGATGCAGAGGGAATAATTACTTAGTTATTAAATTAAGTATTTTATTTCCTTTGAATTACCATGATTGTGTGTATATAAGACATATTTTGGTCATTAAAATAATTGTACAGATTCATGAGAGAGATCATGAGACTCTGGCACCCCAACAATTTCAACTAAGCTTAGTGAAAACCTGACCATATTAAGAAGTGTGCATCATGTGTACAAATGATGAAGAGGTTTAACATTCGTCTATGTACATGACATCATTTGAAATAGACACAGAAGACATTGGAAACTGTCCTTCGGCTACAGAAGTCAAAAATGTAATTCTTTTTTAAAATAACAGTCTTCCACATTCTGTGATTCAGTGAAAATGGACCATTGAACTTATTTTATTGCTTAGTTCAAAAGTCGGCATCTATGATGGCATGGGGTGCAGAATAGCATTGGTTAAGCTCTTCTCACTCATAGACTTAAAGATAATGCCAAGCAATGTAATAAGGGTTTTGAACAGCATGAGAAGCCACACGGCCCACATAAGGCCAAATTGCATTCTCAATTATGTTCTACCCGTTAAGCTCCCGAAATCAGGTCAGTGGTTTAGCACCATCATAAGGGCAACCAGGTGATAAAATGTGTTCTACCCATTTAGCTCCCGAATTCGTGTCAGTGGTTTAGCGCCAGCATAAGAACAACCAGGTGATAAAATGGCCGGCTTGTGGTCAAGACCCGTCACATTGTAAGCACTACAGACAGAAAACGTGACGAAACACAAAGCTACCATTTAATCTCTTGAAATCATGTCCAAGACAGGATTTTTTTTTTTTATGTAAAATCATCTCATCAGTTCACGTAATTAACTGTTAACCTTTTCGTTTTTAGTCTTCAACATTTGCTTTCTTAGATTGCCCCCGTTCCAACTCATGAGATTTTTTCATATTCATTTCATATTTTCATAATTTTGCTCAGTTTTGGCTGCTGATATTCTATTCTGTGTTTTTTTTTACTGATCTCCATCAAATGTAAGAATCAGATGTTTTGAAAATTACAGTATTTTATTATTATTCACAATTTATATAGTGTCCCAACTTCAATGGAGTTGGGGTTATGATGCTATGGCTATGTTTGCCTCCCAATGACTGGCTGTATGCAAACAACATACAGAAACACTTTGAATGTGTATAGAGAGCATAATCCCAGTGAACAGCCCTCTTCCTCAATAACAATGAAACAAGTAAGTAAGCAAAACACATTTGCTATAAAGAACACAAACTTTGATATGCCCATATTTTATTCAAGTTCAACAAATAACTTTTTTCCTCATTTTTTTTTTAAACAAAAGTAGAACAAGTAACAAACTGAATCAACATGATGGCAAGTGTACAGCCACATTAATGTCTTTTAACTTGTTTTCTTATATATTTTTTTACATATATATAATTTAGGTAAGGTAATTTTTTTGCTATATTTTTCTTTTCCAATTTTTCTTTAAGATTTTAACATTTTGTGTCCCCCATCTCTGCTTTGACGATAAGGTCTTGTCGTTTTGAGTTTCCTGCAAGAAACATGCCATATGTGCCCATTACTAGACAGTCATATGAGCTCATGTAGGTCTAAAGAGCTTAACAGCATCTGATATGTAGTGCCAAAGACAGAAAATTAAGACTGTAAATGTGTTAGATTAAAATACAGCACATGACCATACCTATACACGACTGCAACACAAGTGCAGCAAGTCACTGAAAACCTGTAGCTAAACCATTTGCTTTAAAGCCTACACATATACAGTACATTAGATTTTGCTATGTCATTTCCTCTTTTAGTTCTAAAGCGGCAATTAAATCCAATTTGGTCACAATGCCACATTCTTAACACATTACGCAATGAAGCGAAACTTGTAACGCCGGGGAAACATAGGCGAATATGGCCAAGCGAAGCGTACTTTGCCATTCATTCATATGAGGGAGGTGAAGGCAAGTGAACAGGAGCAAAGTGAAAATATTCCACCAAGTTTAATATTATGCAAATGAGGAGCGAATTTCGCCTGCAGCGGCCAATCAAATCAACAACATAAATGTTTCATTCTATTTGATTCGCCATGACAACCTAATGACCGCTGAGCTGTCAGAATGGAACACTGAATTTCGCCTCTCTTCGCTTGTTTCGCCTGTACGTGTCCCTGGCGTTGGAGACGGGACAAACAGAAGGCCTAACCTGGTGTCAAGTGGTGTCCTCACTTCACTTGGAAGCCATCTCTTTAGCCTGGTGTGCATGGAGCACAGCTACAGCTTCGTCGACCTGTCAAATAGGTGAATCACATTAGAGGTGAAGTGAATACATTCTTCATTAGAATGGAACACAGCATTTAGGGTACAACAAGACTAAGTTTTTGTAGTGTTGGAAGATTAATATGGCAATATCCTGCCAACTGACGCAGATTCTCCTCTTCAGGGCCCCGTTTCTGGAAAGCATCGTTGCTAAACAGTTAGCAACTTACTATGTTTCCAATGAGAATTTGTATTGCAACCAAGTAAGTTGCTAACTTGGTTTCACTATTGGCTTTCCAGAAACAGGGTCCAGATTTGTTGAAATTTCTCAACAAACCAGCATTTTTATACACAAATAAACTATCTTCATGACAAATTTCCATCGATTAAGCATCAATTATCACAATGACATCATTCATTGGAATAACATGAAAATAACATTAATCTGAGGCTCAACCACCCAAGATGAACAGGGTCAAGAGTGTAGCAACCTTTGCACACATTCATACAAAATTAAACCTGCCAACCAAAAGAGTTTGAGCCTCATACTATACTGGGTCTCTAGTAACCAAAAACACACCATTTAGTGTGCACTGTTGCTCGTCTCCAGAGAGGAGAAATGGATTTGTGCTTGGGCCGAGCACAGAACGATGAAAAAAAACTGCTTTGTGTCTGCACAAAGGGTAATCAAATGTCATCAAAATATGTTCAGTAATTCTACGCTGATCTTAGTTTTGCACTCTCCAAGAAGCGTAAGGCTTTTAACGATGTCAAGTCGGCTCTCTACAAGAAGGGGATCAAGTTTAATCTGAAGATGCCAGCACGCCTTGAAGTGAGACACCGCGGAAAATGGCTGACCTTCGAGACGGTGGCAGAAGCAGAAGCATTCTGCGCACAACTGACTGGGACCAGAGAAGGCTATGCTGAGACCGTCGGGGATGCTGTTGAAGAGGAGGACTAATCCTTCCCCCTTCCGTGGCGAGTTGGTAACGTTTATTTCTTTATTTGCATTCTAGTATGCTGTTGCTGCTACCTAAAGGTTGCTTGGGTGGACATTAAACTGCGCTGTCCTGACTTTTGATGAGGGGATTGATATCCAAGGAAAAAGGACTGTTTTGTTTTTACCCCCCCCTCCTCTACACTGCGCAGCACCATACAGACGTAACCTATGTTTACTGCTTTAAAATGTCAGTTGGATGGACATTGAGCCGTGCCGCGTTGATCTTTGACGAGGGGATTGACATCTGAGAAAAACTTTTTGTGTTTTTTTCCCCTCCCCTCTGCATTGCGCGGCACCACACAGACTTAACCCTTTACTTACTGCTACCTAAATGCCAACTTGAGGGACATTGAACCGTGCTGCTTTGATTTTTGAAGGGGATGATTATACTTTTTTTTTTTGCTTACCCCCCTCTCCTTTATGGAGCAAGGCACCTTTATTTATTTTATTCTTTTTATTTAATTCAATTTGTCTTTCTTTCCTTTTTTCCTTTTTCTTTTTTTTCTCTTAAAAGGAGCAGGTGTATGATGGTAAATTCATGTGAGATGGCATTAATTATGCCTTCAGTTTTGTTTTGTGTGTGTGTTTGTTAAAAAAAAACAAAAAAACAAACAAAAAAAAACAATTACTACTGGACACTAAATAGACCAAATTCTGTTACTTATATTGGAGTTTCACTTAGCATTTAATCTGTGGGAGCTCTTGAGAGCAGTGTTAACATGTTAATGGTGGAAATTTGGAAGTGTTTACAAGGGTGGATCCTGCGCGCTGCCAGAGAGGCAGACAAAGGAGTTTTTGGGGAGTTTAATATGGGGGATAATGACTGGACCTTTTTTCTTTTTTTCTTTTTTATCTACTATACCAAATGTTTCAATGTGAAATCTATTTTTCACCCATTTATAGGGTCAAGTGAAACGGACAATGTACATGCTATAACTGGGACTCATGATCATGTCTATTACTATTACTTTAGTTCTGTAGCCAGCCATGGCTAGCACTGTGAGGAATAATACTTTTGGGGGGTTGGCTACCAGATTTGTATCTTGGAATGTGAAAGGTCTAAATAGTGCTGTTAAAAGGTCTAAAATATTCACTCATCTTCGAGGCTTGAAAACTGATATTGCATTCCTCCAAGAAACGCATTTGAAAAAGCAATGGGTAGGGCAAATTTTCCATTCAAGTTTTGACTCCAAAACGAGAGGAACAGCTATAATAATCCATAAAAGAATTAAATTTACATCTTCTAATTGTGTATCTGATCCACAGGGTCGTTATGTAATAGTTTCTGGACAGCTCTTTGATACTCCAGTTGTGTTGGTGAATCTTTACGCTCCCAACTGGGATGATGAGAGTTTTGTACAAAAACTTATTGGTAAGTTACCTGACTTGACAAAGCATTTTTTGATTCTAGGAGCGGACCTGAACTGTGTTATGAACCCGACCTTGGACAGATCTAACCCCAAAACTAACTCCCTATCTAAAATGGCGAGAGCATTTTTAGATTTCTTCCAACATATTGCATGTGTAGACCCCTGGCGCTGGCTGAATCCTAACAGTAAGACCTTTTCCTTTTTCTCTAACGTACACCATTCATATTCTAGAATTGATTTCTTTTTTATTGATCAAAAACTTCTTAGTTCTGTGTTAAAAATAGAATACTCTGCAATAGTAGAATCTGACCACGCTCCAATTTGTCTAGATCTCTCCTTTCAGAATAATTACACAAGTCGTCCACAGTGGCGCTTTAACACTGCATTGCTTTCAGACGAAAATTTCTGCAGTTTCATTTCAATAGCTATCAATAACTTTTTACTTAACAATGAATCAGAAGATATTTCTCCATCTTTATTATGGGAAACCTTTAAAGCAGTAATTAGGGGGGAAATAATAGCTTACTCAGCATCGAATAATAAAATTAGACAGATGAGAAAACAAGAACTGACCAAAGCAATATTGGAGTTGGACCATAAATATTCTACATCCCCAGATCCATTGCTTTACAAAGAAAGGATTTCTTTACAATCTGAGTATAATTTGTTGTCAACTTCAGAGACGGAACGACAATTACTGAAATCACGTGGGTGGCTCTATGAGCATGGGGAAAAGGCGGGACGACTACTAGCTCACCAACTGAAGTCTAAATCAGCTTTACAGTTTATTTCTGAGATAGAAAATGACTTGGGACAATATACTACAGATCCTAGGAAAATAAATGATACTTTTCAAAAATATTATTCTAATTTGTATAAGTCAGAGTCACTGAAGGACCCATCACTCTTTTGCAAGTTTTTTGATAAGATAGAAGTCCCAACTCTTTCTAGACGTCAGAAAGAGAACTTAGATGAGGACTTGGAACTTGGGGAGATTCTCTCAGCAATTTCTGCTATGCAAAGTGGCAAGGCCCCTGGGCCTGATGGTTTCCCTATAGACTTTTATAAAAAATTCTCTGCTCAGTTGGCCCCCTTATTGTTAGGTATGTTCAATGAATCCCTGGAGCAGGGTAGACTGCCAGAATCTTTGAACGAAGCGACAATCACCCTTCTTTTAAAACCAGGTAGAGACGCTTCCAAATGTGGTTCATATCGTCCTGTGTCATTGTTAAACTCTGATTTTAAAATACTCTCAAAATTGTTAGCAATGCGACTGGATACATCATTGCCATGTTTGATTTCTGAAGATCAGACAGGATTTATTAGAGGTCGGTTTTTATTCTCAAATGTCAGACGTCTACTAAATGTCTTGTATAGCCCTTCATCAGAAAAAGTTCCAGAAGTAGTGGTATCATTAGACGCGGAAAAAGCGTTTGACCGCGTTGAAATGGATTATCTTTTCTTTGTTTTGGAACGGTTTGGTTTTGGGGTAACATTTAGGAAATGGATTAATGTTCTTTATTATGCTCCCAAGGCATCTGTAATCACAAATCAGTTGCGTTCACAGAATTTCACTTTGTCTAGAGGCACAAGGCAAGGTTGCCCACTCAGTCCACTCTTATTTACATTAGCAATTGAACCTCTCTCTATTGTCCTTAAATCTATACACTCAATCCATGGTATACTTAGAGGGGGGTTGGAAAACAGACTGTCCCTATATGCAGATGACATGTTGCTATACATATCTGATCCAGTGACAAGTATAGCTAAGATTGTTTCAGTGCTCCAGTCTTTTGGGCAAATTTCAGGCTATAAACTCAATTTATCCAAAAGTGAATGCTTTCCAGTAAATAAACCAGCCATGGCAATCCCAGATCAATCTTTACCATTTAAGATTTTAAAAAATGGTTTTAAGTACTTAGGCATTAATATCACACCGTCTTTTCAAGATCTTTTTCATAAGAACATTGCCCCACTTGTATCCAAAGTTAAATCTGATCTTCAGAAATGGGATGTCTTGCAGCTGACCCTTGCTGGTAGAGTTAACTGTATCAAAATGAATATTTTGCCTAGATTTTTATTTGTGTTTCAATGTCTCCCTATTTTCCTCTCCAAATCTTTTTTCAGTCAGATAGACAAAATGGTGTCACAATTTATATGGAACAAGCAGAATCCTAGAATTTCTAAGGACTTTCTTCAAAGACAAAGACTAGAAGGTGGTTTAGCCCTGCCTAACCTCAGAAGTTACTATTGGTCAGCTAATATACATAAAATAACATATTGGATGCAATCCCCAGATACTAACTGGTGTGAGCTGGAAAGCAGATCATGTGTGTCAACCTCTTTACCAGCACTGGTCTCCTCTAATATACCTGTTAAAATGAAGCATTATACATCTAATCCTGTGGTCACCTCTACGTTAAAAATATGGAATCAATTTAGAAGGCATATTGACATCAAACACACTCTTCTATCACAGAACCCAATTTGTAACAACCATAACTTCCTGCCAGCGAAATTGGATCAGATGTTTACAGTATGGCATAGGAAAGGTCTACGAACCTTCGGTGACTTCTACGAAAATGAAACATTTTCAAGCTTCAATGACTTGTGTTCAAAATATGAACTCCCACAGACTGATTTATTCCGTTTTTTCCAAGTTCGCAACTATGCTAAGACAGTGTGCCCACAATTCAATGTACTTCCTGAGAAATCACTGTTAGACTCTCTGTTGGAAGTCCCCTTTGGGATGAGAGGATGTACAGCACGGTTATACTCTATCATTATGTCAACAAACAAAGTCAAGATGGAAATTGTTAAAAGTCGCTGGGAAAAAGAGATTGGAATGGTTATTTCAGAGGACGTGTGGGAAGAGGCCTTAAAAAGAGTTAATGGCAGCACATCCTGTGCAAGACTGGGATTAATCCAATTTAAGGTAGTGCATCGTCTCCATTGGAGCAGAGCCAAGATTTCTTCTTTCTACCCACATATGGACAGTAGATGTGTTAGATGTCATGCATGTGTAGCGGACCTGACACATATGTTCTGGTCCTGTCACACACTTACACAATATTGGTCAACGGTCTTCAATGTATTGTCTGAGGTTCTTGAGGTGAGAATAGAACCCTGTGTAATAGTGGCTATATTTGGGGTACCACCGGATGAAGTTGATGCTTGGACTAAAAAACAATGTAACATCATATCTTTTGTTACCCTATTGGCACGCAGGCAAATTTTGTTGAATTGGAAATCAAACACTCCACCGACTGCAGCACGGTGGCTGCAAGATGTGATGATGTTCTTACACTTGGAGAAAATTAAATTCACCATACGAAGGTCTGACAAGTTTTTGTCAGTGTGGGGACCTTTAATCTCATATTTTGATGGACTTGATACACTACCAAAGTAGTATGCCTTAATCAATCACTGTATCTGGTAGTTTTGGTACAACTACATTTATAGTATACAGGAGTAGCCAACTCCGCGCAATGTAAGCTGTAGCCATACATGGCTTTACACTTGATCTGAGTTTTATTTTTATTTTTTCATTTTTATTTTTTATATGAACCTATACTTGTGATTTAACATTGGAATATTGTCTTTTTTTCCCTTATATAACATTTGTACTTTGTTTACTATTTAGGTCCAGTCAGGGTGGGTTGAGGGTGGTGGGTGGGATTATCAGTTCTGTGTTTAAAAAAAAAAGGAAAAAAAAAAAGAAAGAAACAATGTAACTTTTCCTGTATATTTTTTATGCACTTTCAATAAAAACAAGTTTAAAAAAAAAATAAATATGTTCAGTAGCCATGATTCATAAAACTACTTCATAAAACAAACAAAGCAATAACACATGCAAACAGATCAGGGCACGCCCCAAAATGCAGCAAATATAATTCCATGCACATAAGGTGGATGGATCCCCTCGTGTGCACTAAACACAGGGGCTCGATGTCATTGACCATGTATTCAACTCCATGAAATACAAGCCACCTTGTATTTTACCTTTTATTGCATCTATGTCACTCAATCATTTCAGATCAAGGAAATAAAAAGGGTAGATAAGAGATAACTCTGCTCCCCCCCCCCCCTTGATAAATGAAATCTGCAGTTCAAACATGTTTTGTTGACCTATCTGAACGTACATGACCCCGTGTGAAAAAGTAAATGCCCCGTCAACCTAATAACTTGATAACCACCCACAGCAGCAACAATGTTAGTCAAGTTTTGAACTGTATCCAAAGCACTCTCCTTTGAGTCAAGGTAGTTGAAGTATTAAAAACCCTTTATTTTACATCGGGGTAAACATGTTAAAAACGCCGACCGGTTTCAGCCGTCTGGACTTCAACTACCTTGACTCAAAGGAGAGTGCTTTGGATACAGTTCATAAGTCTGTCAAGCCCTAAAAGGAATAACCAGATGCACCCCTTTAACCTGGAGAAAAGACTATAGAGCGCTCGCTATTTTTTCCTCTTGCAATGTTAGTCAAGTGTTCACAAGAACTGGCAAACAGTCTTTCACGCCGCTGTAGAAAAGTTGGCTCTACATGTGAGCACGTGGTTGAATAGATGCGTCAGTAACGGGGTCAATGAGGTTTTAGTAGTAGCACACGTCAGGGTGGTGCAACCACAGCTAATGGCACCATTGTATGGATTAAAAAAAGTAAACATTTTCAATTTAGATTACCTAAGAAGCATATGCACCATCATACAAAAAAAACCCTCATTGACACAACATGTGTGAGTGCAGCATGGTAAAGTCGTGTTGGCTCAAGTGACTAGATGTGTCGATGGCAACATGTGAGAGCGAAGCGCGGCCAAGCTTAAAGGATTTGTCCGGAGTTGGAACAACTTTGCCTGATTTTTGCATGTTTGGGATGAAATACAGTCACTCTAGAGCAGTGCTTCCCAAACTTTTTCACATGGCGTACCCCTTGGAGCACTTCATGTCCATCCGCAAAGCTGTGGAGCTCTGCATCCAGTTGAAGAGGGTGCGTGACAGGAGCTCTTGTGACTGAAATCCTGGTTAATGTGAGTCGTCTGCTACACATAGCCTGTGTCTGCGTTTAGTTTTCAGGCTTGTCAAAAGCAACACAAATAAAAGCAGAGGGAGGGGTCGCTTTCGAAAGTAGGCATAGCTGTTTTTTTTTGTTGTTCTCCCGCGCCGTCAGCCGGCGTTAATATTGACGGCTGATGATCAGCAATCAATGTAACGTGGATGGACTTCACAGATTTCCTCAATACACTCCTTTGAGTGCTATAGCATTGTTGTGAAGGGTGCTTGCCGAATAATGCCATTATATTTTATATAATAGAAATTATATTAATGTTGGTGCTCTTGTGCATATAAGAGACGATGAGATTGTTATTTATTTAACACCACGTCGCCTGCTGAGCCACAGCTGATGATGCGACGCACTCGGCAATCTATCTTTTGTGGACTTTTGTCTCAAAAAGTTGGCTTGACCGTAACGGTAGATATTGTCAAGGTACTGGCTTCACAAAACACATTCTGCAGACCTTTCAAGAATACACGAAGGGCTTTGGACACTTCGGTTTGTGTGTGGATATCCCCAACATATTACGATGTAAGTGTGACGTCGTTTTGAGCTGTGCAAGACTTTAAAATGTTGTGTTTTTTAAATGTGTGTAACCGCCGAGATATGATGCCCCCACTCTATCATATTGCATAGCTGATATGGCTAACAAGGCTAACGTGATATTATCAAACTTTCTCGAAATGCATCCTTTTGCCTTGATTTTGCTCTGAGTGACTGTATTTCATCCCAAACCTGCAAAAATGTGGCAAACTTGTTTCAACTCCGGATAAATCCTTTAACTGCACTGGCTCCAGATGTATTGTGTATTTGTGTGTGTGTGTGTGTGTTACCTTGGCGTGCAGGGACTCCGGAGACTCCAGCATGTGCAGCAGTTCAGAGTTGTCAATCTCCAGCAGCATGCCTGTGATCTTGCCGGCCAGGCTGGAGTGCAGTGCGTAGATCAGCGGGTACAGGCGCTCACCTGCACTTACACACAAACACACGCACGCACGAACGCACACACACACACAAAGACATTTGGGAAATTGGATCTCACTGCATTACAACCGGAGTAGACGCTCACATGCACATACCAACATGCACTCACACACTAAAGACGTTTAGGAGAAGACCTTTGTGAAATTGGACCCCACTGCATTATAAATGGAGTACACCATCTCACACAGATATATGGGCACAGAACACACAGACTTTGCCCCTCTTGCTCTCTCTCTCACATACACACACACACACACTTACCCAGCAGCTGCTTCTGCTCCATGAGGGGGGCTGCGGCCAGCATAGAGGCCGTCAGAGGCTCCTGGCCCCTCACATGCACCGCGGGCTCCATCACTGGCTGGCTCTGGACCTACGTTAAACACACAACAAACAAGCATTCAGACACAGCAACCTGGCCACCTGGCCAATGCTAGATTCACAAGAGTGTTTGGCGCCCCTCTGCAATGGCACGAAAGACTACAGGCGGACAGACAGGGTCACTGCAATTCCTTGTCAAACACCCGCCGAGGGGTCGGGGTGGGGTGGTGGTGAAAGAAATCAGGCAGCCACAATCAAAAAGCAAATTAAGTTGGACTAATAATTCAGCGAAACAAACACTTTCCAAGTACCTGCCACAACCACTTAGAGCTGTAGCTAGTAATCACAGCTGAGTCGCTCACAAATGCCTGTAAAATGCACTCACTGGCGTTTCATGATTTACATGTGTAGACCAACATTGCCTTATCGCTTCACTAAAAAGGGGTAAGGAACAATGTCCAGAGGCTTCTTGAGCATATGTATAGAAACACTTCTCAATTTGGAGTCAAATCATGCATCTCATCAAGTCAACTGCATTCAACTCTTTTGCTCGGGCACTTTGCTGATAGCCAGGTGACTTTTGCTAATGAGAAACATTAACATGAGATATTTGACATGCTACTCTCCTTCTATTCTGCTGGATGTACCTGCTGGTTGACGGGGGGTGGGGGCGGGGGGATGACTGGCTGCACGTTGCGGACCCCGCTGGAGTACTTGTACTGGCTGACCCCTCGACTCATGCCACCGGGGACCGCTCGCCTCCCCACCGTCTGTGTGCCAATGTGGGCTGCCAAGAATGCCAAACAAAAGAATTCTTTTATCATCATAGGTCATCATAGATTCATTCATATGCCCCCGCTGACCAATGGGGTCTGGCCAGAGCTGTTGGGATTTGGTTCTTTCCTATTTCAAATTTGTCAATTTGAAACTGCCACATAATACTGCCCTACAAAACAAGAACGCAGTAACTCTGAAAACTGCAAACTGAGAAAAAAAGTTTCCTCTATGGCGCGACAACTGCAGGGGTGATAGTGAAACAAAATCCTGAGCCTGAACTTTTCCCCCTGCTTTAACGACGACGACAAGATATTGCATAGTGACGTAACGTAGGCCTATTTTGACACATTATTCAAACCTGATAGTAGAAGAAAACCCTGAACCTGTAACACTTTCTGAGATAAGAATAACCTAATGGCTAATTATTATCAATGTTTTTTATTTTTGCAAACTCTGTCAAGCCTGAAATCAGGCATGGAGCCTGAACACTATCAGCCCTGCAACTGTGTTGTCGGTAAAGTGGTGGTAACACTTCCTGGTAATACTTCACAAAAAAAAACAGAAAAAACAACATTTATGTGTCTTTTTGGCACAAAAAAACAGAGTTACTGCGTTCTTGGCTGGCATTACTGCCAGAAAATGGAGTTACTGCAGGAATTACTGCGTATTTGGCTAGTATTACTGTCTACTCCCAAACCATTCCCATTGGAAAGTGCAGCAGTAACTCACCGACTTACTGCGTTTTTGTTTTGCACGACGTAACCTTTAATCCAACACCGCAGTAACTTTTTTTGGGTCATTTTTGCACTTTCAAAATGATTTTTCTCTTAAACGGGACGGTGTTGGACCACCATTTTTGACACAAGACAAATGAGGTAGTTTAAAGCCCATTTCCGATATATATATTTTTTCGACCATTTTGAGTTACTGCGTTCTTGTTTTGCACGGCTGCATAGTGCTCTGAGCACACTACAATTGCCACGTTTACGTCAAGCTTTTCATTCTGAATTAAAAATTACGTATTAAATAGCTCGGAATTAAAGTCATTCTCTAAAAGGCAAATAAAGCAGCATTTTATGGTCAACTGTACATAATCCTTTAGGATGTAATCTTGGTCAGATTTCAAGTTTTGTTGTCTACTCTGTGTTGTGTTAGGGGTTTCTTATTTACCAATGAACTGTTTTTTTTGTGTGTATGTGTGTTTTGTTGTGTTTTTTTTGTCATTTAGTTAGTTATTAATTGTTGTCTGTCTCTATTTTATATTTTTTGTGTATGATCAAGAAAAGATGTCTTTCTTTTCTTCTTTTATATATACGTAGCCCTGTTTTTGTCTGTTTTAGTGTGTGTTTCCCCAAGAAAAGAAGTTTATCTTTTCTTCGTTTTATATGTTGTTTTGTATGTTGACGTCTTGTTTGTGATGCTTTCTGTGTGGACCCCAGGAAGAGTAGCTGATATGTTTATCAGCTAATGGGGTGCCTAATAAAATATAAAAAAAAATATCAATTCTCTCTCGAATTTACATGACACGCTTTCATTTAATTCCGAATAAACATCTGGGGATCAGAAAGCATTTCAATTGGACAGCGGATGCACGCTGGGTCAGAGCCATCTGCACTGGGTCTGCGTCACTGCTTCTTGAGTCACCAAAGGAAAAAAAAAAAGTCACCCACTTAATTCGGAATAAAGTTTAACTTCGAATTGTTAATTGTTGAGTCTTCAAAGTGGAATCAAGTTTTGTTCTGTATTCATTGAGTTGATTCAGAATTAAATGTCCCATGTAAACCAGACCAAAGAGTTCTGAGTTTGAAACCATTGTTAATTTTGGGTTCATAATCATTTCCATGTGTTAAAATATTGTTTTTACGTATATTTCAAACTGTTTCAAACCGAGTGGTATTCTCTTTACAGAGTGTTAGATAGAAAATAGAAATGCACTGAAAGTGAAATGAGTTTGCAGTGTGTGAGGAAAAGGTTTAAATACACCACTATGATAACCAAAGATCACCAGTCACCACCACACCACCACCACCACCACACCACCACACACCACACACCACCACTTACAGCACATACCCATCCTGAGCATGGTGTGTTTGGCCTCGCGTGGGACCTGGGTGGTGGCCTGCTGGACACCGCTGATGGGGCCGGGCATCCTGCGGGCCGGCATGTACTGAGCCGAGTACATGGCTAACGCAGCCAAGTTAGTAGACAAACACCGGTTAGATAGAAACACTGCAGTATAACATGGTTCCCAAAATGAAATGGACCACAGCCTCAGAACCCCTCCCCTCTCCACTACACTCCACTCCTCCACCCTTAAGGGCTGTCCACATCAGAGTGGAAAGAAAACTTGCGGAAAATGCGGGAAGCGGAAAAAGCGTCCCATCATCCACGACTCCGAGCCCAGTTTGGGAAATGTGCTGGAGCTGATGTCACGGTCAAGTCAGTTTCTGATTGGCCAACCCCTCTCTTTCGCTCATTTGTGCACAGAGTAATTAGAATACATGTGTTTGGCTGACAGTTGGCTGCGAACATTCGTGTGGAAATTCTGCTCTGGTGTGGACAGGCCTTTATGCTGTTACTCAGACATTGATCCACACATTTACAGACTGACAGTAAAAACTACACAGAAAAATAGTAGGAGTTAGTCTGACAGACAACAGGGCAAACACGGAGGGACATGAATATGCAGTGACACAGTGGAGGTTGGTATGACAGAGGGGTTGCACTCACGCTGTGGTCTTGGACCCTGGCTGCTCCATCTTGGGCCAAAGCGAACACCGGAGCCACCACTGTAGGAACCACGGCCTGCGGGCTAGAATAAAGCAAGACTTCAGCCTGTTATTTACATGCACAACTATCATTTGCATTACCGCAAGTTGGCCTTTAAAATAAGCAGAGAAAATAAAAAACAATCATTTACCACAAACTAAGGAGAAAATGTTTAAATGTCCACAAAAATGTATGTGCAATCTACACTCGCTTATACAATCTTAGACACAGAATCATAGGCAAATCCACAAACTTGGATACTTAATACAACACACTGAACCTCTAATTGCTTCAGGTAGAAAGTTGGCAGCCTCAACCACCAGTGTGCAAATGAGTAAATGTGAGGCATACATTATACGTTTCATGTGCTCAGAGTGGGAAAACCACTATGGTTAATAGAGTCAATTCAGAATCACCAATCAAAGGCAATACTGAGAGAGATACACAAACATATATTTTTTTCCACCAATTAATTTCCCGCACTGGCTCGGAATCAGTGCCAAATCTTGAACCAGTTCTTTATTGGTTTTATACAAATGAATCAAGCCTAGGCCCTGGAAAACGTATTCCAACTCAGAACTGGCACGAGCACTAGCCTAGGATCTGCACCTGGTTCATCCAGGTGGAAATGGGAGAACGGCGACACACACCTGTGTCATGGTGGGCAGGTAGAAGGGTGGCTGCTGGTAGTTGGAGACCAGGGTGCCGGGCATGGTGCGCACGGTGGCCAGCCGCTGCATGTACTGGTTGGTGAGGATGGCCTTACGCTCCTCCTTGCGCTGGGCGAGTGCCACGTACAGCGGCTTGGTGCTGATGATGCGCCCGTTCATCTCGGTCACAGCGCGCGTGGCCTCCTCGGGAGAGGTGAAGCACACAAAGCCAAAGCCCTTGCTGTGGCCCGTGTCAGTCATCACCTGGGGACAGGAGACAGGAAGGGTCTATGGGCGCACATAGGCTCAATTCGAAACGGGAGGCAGTGACTCGATGACTCTCCACCTATCTGATCAGTGACCTGTTTATGTAGGAGAAGTTAGCTGATGAGGCAGCCGTTACGAACGGCACTAACGAGTGCGCTGCCTTGCGCATTTGATGTTACGGCGATTCTATGGCGGGAGTTACGTTCATCACGTTAGCGCTTAGCTTACGCATGCTATTTGAACGGTGAATGATCGTCAGACGGCGGAATCGTAAAATAGGCCATAAATAGATCTAGCGACAGCATATTTAGATACTACAATGTTGATTTATCCGTTCGATTTCAATATCTACATACATAAGTGTCAGAATAAAGAGTATGATAAGGTAGTAGCTTGGGTAGTAGCCATGTTTGTTTTTCAGGTTTCCGGTTGAGAGGGAGGTGGCGCACAGCATGTTGGGTACCAAGGCAGCGAAGTCAGCATCTGATGCTGACCTCAAATATCCCCGTTACGCCCACAAATGCAGTCAACTGCCGAGGGAGGAAATAAAGCAATTTTTCGTTTCGATCCACACTTCATGACTCGATGTCCAGTTAGCTCACTGGAAGGACAGCTGCCTTCCCTGTTTCGAATTGAGCCACAGGCTCCGACAGCACTGCGGAGCACTTTCGCTTCCGACATAATTCGGACCCCCAAAACCAATTTCACACGAATATAGTCACACACATTGATAGTCAATGAGCGGCGCCTACAAAATAGAACTTATCTCTAATCGCTATTGGACATCTGCGAATGTCCGGACATCTGCGCCAGTGTGCGGGGTTCTACTGAAAACGATGGAATGAAACTTTTGCGGAACAGTGCTCAGCACTTTGTCGGAGCCGATGTGTGGAAGCCCTATTTCAGGGGTGGGGAACCATTTTCATTTAAGGGGCCACTTCAAATTCCTCCAAGGGCCGTACTATGAACACAAACCAGGATTTCCCCCTCCACCTTAGGCCTATATTGAAGGCAACCACCTTTACAAGAGACTCCACTTTCTCTAAGTCCCCTGAAATATAACAATTGTATTGCGAATGTTATTTCAAAGATTCCTTTACAAAACAGGTCATATTTCATGTGAAGCTGCATAAGATTAAAATGATATTGGGGGCCGGAATAAGATAAGGTAAATAAGGTAAACAAGGGCCCAAGACATAGGTTCCCCACCCCTGGTGTATTTCAATATCTTATCTCCCGTCGTCTCCTTGCGCTTGAAGCCTTGCGATGCAAGGCAAGACGTCATTGAAAAGCACAATTCAAATGTCCTTTGCAATCGGGATGCTGAATGGGGGAAAATCCCGCAAAAGTTGTTGTTTCTCCATGGAGGCGGGGCATCAGCAAAACACGAATCCACTACCACAAGGTGAGGTAAGATAATGAGATGGACCCGAAGAGTGAGGAAATAGCTCACCCTTCCAATTAACCAAAGGGAAAAAACTCCCACAGACAGACATTTTCGCTTTTATTTTATTCGTATTCATTTTTGGTCTTTGGACCTCAGGCCTAACAAGTCCATTATCAGGTCTAAAAACACAAAAACATTGTGAATGGCGACTTTGCAGTTTTTTGTTTTTTTCATTTCCAACGCTCCTGCCAGCTGAAGTGTGGGGAAAAAAAGTTTCAAGTTGTAATTCTCCAAAGGGAGCCATGCTACCAGTGTGTTTTTTTAACCCATTAAACCAAAAATCAAAACAGAATAAACTCAGCAACACCACAGCTTTATAACTTTATATTACACTTGATTGATGAACATTTAATGTTTGGTTTGTTAGTTTAGTCGTCTCCAAACAGACTGCAGCATTGTACAGTTGTATATGTTCCAAAAAACCATTGCCCTCCGCAATTTGAAGAAAAGTTGAAATGCCTAATTATTAACATTCACCATTCAGCAAACTGAATTCTGCAAATAACAATGAATGTAATGAGGAACACCTTGTGCCACAGATGGAAACAGAAGGGTGAAGTACCTTAGCGCTGGTGATGGTGCCATAGGGAGCAAACTCCTTCCTTAGCTTCTCATCATTGATGGTGTCATCCAGGTTCTTCACGTAGAGATTAACTCCCTAAAAACAACACAGGTTCAGCAAGGGCAGGAGAGAGGAGGAGTTAAGAACATTAACATAAAGTATGTTAATGTTAGACAATTAACATAAACTAATATGTTATTTATGGCCATCATTACAACAGTGCTTTCCACATTCACTTTAACAATTCAAAATATCTAAACTAATGTAACGCTTAATCCCCCCCCCCCCCAACACACTCACAAATGCAAACAGGAATCTTAAATAAACTTCATATCATATTCTGTATTAGTCCTTCCATTGATTGAAAAATGCAATGAGGCCCTGTCGTAGCCTAACGGTAGGGCACTGGGTTACTAAGCTGGCGACCTGGGTACGAGTCCGGCCCGGGTCTTTTGCCGATCCTTCCCTGTCTCTCTTTCCACACTCATTTCCTGTCTCTCCTCCACTGTCCTGTCAAAAATAGAAGGCATAAAAGCCCTAAAAAATGTAAGAAAAAGAAAAATGCAACGAGAGAGAGAGAGAGAGAGAGAGAGAGAGAGAGAGAGAGAGAGAGAGAGAGAGAGAGAGAGAGCCAGCCAGCCAGCCAGCCTCTGTGTGTGTGCGTGTGTCATCACCTGGTAGCGCTGGATGCGGTCCATCTTGATCTGCTCAAACTTGCGCTTGAGCTCCCCCTGTCGCTCCAGCCTCTTCTGAGCGCGCCCCACATACAGGACCTTGCCATTCAGCTCCTTCCCATTCATAGCCTCCACGGCCTGCACAAAACACATTCATCACCAGTTTAGTTCACCCATCGCATTATCTAATCCAGTGGTTCCCTATTTTTCCCCCTGCTGTTGGATCATACAATACCCCTCCCCCCTCCCAATCATTCCAAATGCCAAACATTTTTTGTCCTTAAATGTTCTTCAATATCAATGTGAGAAATCACACAAAAGGCAAATACAATTATTAACCTTACACATGAATACTATTACTAACAATGTACGGAATGGATACATTGTGAAAACACCTATGCAAAGTTTCATGCAAACATTCCCTTCTCTCGAGGACCACCCTGCAGTACCTCCATGACCCACCTAGGGGTCCTGACCTCCAGTTATCTAATCCAGTGGTTCCCAACCTTTTTCTTAAGGGACCCATGTTTTTACTATTGTAAGCTTTGGTGACCCAACCACGCGAGCGCCCGCACGAGAGGGAGTCACAAGATGCCCTCCGTTTCCTGCGAAAACTTATTTTAGTTATTTTATTCCTCAATTTGTCTTTGGTCAAATATAGAATAAATGTTTAATGTAGCACTTACAATTTGTTGCGTCTATGCATTTATTAGCTAAATGCTTTGTCTTTTATTCAACATGGGCTATATATATTTAAAACGAAACCCCTTAAAATCAAGAGGGCTCCGCGACCCCCTGTGGATCTTTGGCGACCCATAAGGGGGGTCCCGACCCATAGGTTGGAAACCAGTTATCTAATCCAACACTTTTCGTTAAAATGTCATACAGTCAACCATATTTTGATGTCTAATGTTTTCATTGACTAATGTTATCATTTCTTGTTGAAAACGACACAGGCCTGGACAGAGTTGCATGCTGCATGTTGCTACAACATGCGCTTCATGTACTTGATGTGAACCGAGCCTGAAGGGACACATCCTACCGCTGCACCGCGGCCAAAGTGGCTACACGTCAGACTTGAGACTTCTCTTGTGTAGTCAAAATTCTGAGATACAGCATATGTCTGAGTAAGGCGGGGTGGGTCAGAAAATAGTTGTGAGTTGTGATCAATCCATTAGTCCATTTTTTTTTGTAAACTTCCTAGGCCTGAAGAGCAGAACGAAATGGGTGGAGACTTGGGCAGTCCATTCTTACACCTGTAAACGTCAGTTACTGCCCACCCATGGATTTTGCTGTTTGTTAAACAAATTAATTAAATGCTCCCTCGTGTATATAACAAATTAATTTCCTTAAAATTATTAAACCCTTTCAAAAAACAAGGGGGCTTCACAGTCTCCTCCATGGATGTTTGGCCCTTATGGGGTCCCGTCGATCAGGTTGGGAACCACTGTTCTACATCATCACAAGCTCTGATGTGTCAAAAAGTCCCGGTAAATTCTGGTGCAACCCTCGGGAAACATGTTCACACACTTCACCATGCCAAACACCAAGACAAACAGGATATAAAATAAGAGCCTGTATGGAATAGATCTATACCTTCTGAGCGTCCTCGTGATTCTCATAATTCACAAAGCCGAAGCCACGGGAGTGACCCCGCTCATCACGCATCACCCGAACACTCAGCGTCCTTCCTGTAAAATACGTGCAGCAGTCAATTGCAGCCTTTTTAAATTTTAAATAGCACACTTTTTAAATTATAGAAAGTGCTTAGAGTAGAAGTACACACACTTACTTTGTACATGTTAATTTCATTATATTTACTTTTTAACTTCATAGATAACTTCCTAATATCAATAATGCCATGAGGTTGCCAAACGTTGTTTTACATATGTACTGTTTAATCATATTCATTTATCTTAATTTCTTTAGCACGCCAAGAATCTTGATCTTACCAAACTCTGAAAAGATATTCTTAAGCTGCTCATCATCATACTGTTCACCAAAGTTCTTGATGTAAACGTTGGTGAAGACCATGGCCTTGGCGCCGCACTCTGCCTCTCGCTCTTTGCGGGATTTAAAATGGCCCACGAAACTGTACATATAGCCAAGGCAGCACAATAAATAAACATGACAAACGTTATGTCTGTTAAGATTGTAATCCAAGTCACTTTTTAAAATGCAACTGGAATTCTTAACACTTGGGGTGAACTCTTTCATTTTTTTTACAACTAAACTCTCTGACTTTCAACAGCTAAAAGCATGCAAAATTCATCCAAGTACCGTAGTAGCACACAAAACATACGCAGAACATCATCATGCATGTCACCTTGACGTGGTTACCATTTCAGTCCAGAGTCATGTATTTGTTTACCTTACCAAGTTCCCTCTTAAACATGCTTCATGAGAGGCCCATAAGAACACTTCCTACTGTTCACTGACCTAAAAGGCGATATCCGACAATTTTTCCAAATGGACGGGAGCTTTCGCTTTGCACCTGACTCCATTTCTTTCCCTGCCTTTTGTCTGAACATACAAAATATAAACAAAAACAATTCACAAAAACTATGGTTATTTTTAACGATAATACAGCTGTATGTGGAGTCTTCTTTCCTTGCAGAATGCTTCCTTATCTTGAAAAGAAACATACATCACAGCGCATCTTTATTTAGACTTCAAAAAGAATGGCATTCCCTTTGTTACGTCTATTTTCAGCTTAGCACAATTGTGTCACATCACAGTCTTTCACTTGGATTAAGCACTGACAGAAACAATGCATGTGCCACGGGGCATGGTGTGTTGTGGCTTAGGGACACTTACACTTTTCGATCGTTCAGCAGCATGCCATTCATGGTCTCAATGGCACGGTTTGCAGCCTCTTGCGTCTCAAAGTGCACAAAGCCATAGCCTTTGGAGCCATGTTCATCGCAAACGACCTGTAATTACCAAAATAAGCTCTTGAGCTGCTTCTTAGACAGGTTTTCCCAGAGGGTGTTTTTCTGAAACTTTCACGAGTTCAACATTACCTTGCAGGACAGAATATTTCCGAATGTGGAGAAGGTGTCATACAGTGCCTTGTTGTCAATCGACTCATCCATGTTCTTGATGAAGATATTGCCGACACCGGACTTCCTCAGGCCTGGATCACGCTGAGACCACATGATCCTCATTGGACGCCCCTTCAGAACCTCATAGTTCATTGTGTCCAAGGCACACTCCGCTAAATAAAAACAGACAAGCATGTGATATTCCAGCATGGATTTTGCTACCCAATTGTTTTAGGTAATTGGTGGATTTTGGTCATTCCCTTAAGCCATATTGAGGTAGATGTCCTGCTCTCATGGGCACATCAGTCATGGACCACAAATTCTCCTTGATAGCTAATGGCAAGGGTTTGATCAGGGTCTGCAACCCTCTGACCCAAAGACCGACTCCTTTACCATTAGAACACTGCTGCTATTAAAGAAGAAAAAAAACACCCCAATTCTAGAGAAGTCAATCTTTGTGTTGAAAAGAGCTCACCATCGGCTGGCTGCTGAAAGTTGATGTAAGCATATCCCAAAGACCTGCGAGTAATGACATCACGACACACACGGATGGACATGATTGGCCCAGCAGGTGAAAACTTCTGATAGAGCATGGCCTCGGTGACATCAGGATGGAGGTCCCCCACGTACAAGGAGGCCAGAGGGTAAGCTGGTCCAGTGTTCATGGCCGTAACTCTTGAGTAGGCCCTAGAAGAGAGGTCTAAATGTAGATTTGCATAATGATACAGATGAAGATCCATACTTTATTTACAACTGGCCAATACAAAAGACACAACAGTCATTACGAACAATTAAGCAGTATTGTGGCAAGGCACTGTGGGCTCTTTCCATCAAGTTCATTTTAGCTGGACAGCCTGGCTAATAATTGTCTTCTCTCCGTCAACAGGTAGCAGCTAGTGTGTTCATCTGGGTGCTCACAAATTCTCTGACAAAATCCGGTCCTCTCAAATTAGATTATCAAATAAAATGCACCCATGCTAGTTACACATAACTTATGAAATCCTAACACTAATGATAACACAATGTATTAAAACAAATAACATGACATTCCAGGCCGATGAACTGTTCGCTTCAGTAATGAAAACTTTTAGCGAAGAGATTAGCCTAACTCAAAACATAACACATGGCAACAAAACTATATAACAATGCGATGTGAATGTGAACCGATGCAGTTGTTTCATATTTTAGGAGTTTGATTGAGTTTTGAAACTATGAACAAACATTATTTACATCTGTGTTTTTAGAATATGGCGAGAGCTTTCTGGTGAGTGAAATCGAGTTTCAAGTTGCTTCTCACAAGCTAGGAGCTACAATCGCGCGTCCACCTCAGCAAGAGAATCCCTGACTGACACAGGAGATGAGTCGACGGCAATAACTTAAATAAATTCAGTTATTACTTTACTCTTACATTACTCACCTCCTTCAACTGTTATACTCAAGAGCACTATGTCCCTGCTCACTTTCAGAAAGACTGCCTGGTAAATGTATTGTTTAAATTTAATTATTGCCGAGAGGACCACGCATTTTCCTCCGCGCATGTGTGTTCTAATTGAACTCACCTCTTATTTATGACCTCAGCTGGTTTGAGGCTTCCGCGTGAAAAAGTAGTTCCGTGCGAGATTACAGAATGTGCTCCAGTACATCAGAACATTGATACCTTTTCCACTACTTTTTCGTTTCTGCGTTTCATTTCCTCCTTTAAAACACAGAAATAAAAAAAAAGATTCTCTATCCAGTAGGCATAGTTGTTGCGTCCACTACAGACTATTTTGTCAACAGAAACCCCAAGGTAAAGTGGACTGACTCAATGAGAGGAAATTCATACCTTTTAAGTGTCAAACGACATAAAATATCATTTCTTGAGAGCGACATTCACGTGGTGAAAGTGACCACCAGGCAGACTCCTAGCACCTGAATTCGTGCAGGCCTGCTAGAACCCACGTAGGCCTACCACCTACCCACCACGTTTCGCCTTACGTCATCTTCATAAGGGCAAAAATGGCAAACTCCTCCGTGGTTAAGCTTTGCGTCAGATGCACCTTGCATGATAAGTGCTCTACAAATAGTTAGTTTCAGGCAACCCTGATTTTCCAACGTTTTTAGCAGCAGCAGGCTTCAAGGTCAAGGTCAAGAAGTAGTAAATAAAATACCAATCCAGCCACTTTACATAACATTTGAAAACAACACTTTTGTATGCATATTGTTAGTTTATGATTTAAGGTTCAAAGAATGATGACAGAACAACTGATGTTGGTGAAAATAAACTGCCAGTTTAATAACCATACAATAAAACCTGTAAATACCATGACCAATTACACTAAAAAATATGACCGTAACAAAAAAGGATGAAAAATGCACAACCAGCTAGGTGGAGAAAAAAAGGGAATTATCAGGAAGGACGATTAGAATTCACAACCCCCAACCCCCTTACATTCGTACACACATTCACACTTGGACACAACCTCTTTCACGTGCACATGGAGACTTTTATCGTGTCGCCTCTCCTCTCTCTCTCATTCGCTCACTCAGTCACACCAGACGCACACACGCACATGCACGCACACACACAGACATACACGCACAAAGAATATGGACTCACTACTCAATACAACCACATTTAAATTTCACAAAGAAAATGACTGGCCCTGCTAACATGTGCATGTTCCCCTGTGAATGCTCTCCCCTGTACTGTGTTAGTGCACCTCAGGGGGAGCAGGACTGTGGTAAGCTCAGGTACAACTCATGCTGCTAGTCATACAGTAGGGCTGGGGCATTTCGGGATGGGCTGGGAATGAAAGGGGGGTAAAATGGTAAAAGGGGGGGGCGTGGGAGTGGAAGAAGCCGTTTGTGTGTGTATTTTTTTTTTCTTAAGATGAAGAGTGTATTTTTGTTTGTGTGTGTATGTGTCTGTGTGTGTGCGTGTATGTGTGGTCAGACGATAGGGTGCTGTCTCTAGTTCTCCCCCTCTCCAGCATCCGCCTCGTCACCCTGGTTTTCTGATGTCCACAGCTAGAGGAAGAAGAGAAGGGGAAAAAAAGAAGAGCAGGAACAATTTATAGCATTTATATTTGAAACCACCAAAAGCGATTATATTTTAACACCAGAGCATCACATGGTTGTGTTTGTGCTATTTTGCGTTTGTCATATTTCGCACTAAGAACGACATGCCCCTGAGGGGGACACAGCTGGGCTAACCATCTGTGGCCCTTGGGCGAGACGTTAGTAACGTGATGACAGCTCCAGGGATGATATGTGCTGCCCCCCTCCTTTCTGCAGAGCAGGTCATGTTACAAAGCATCATCACCACCCTTCACACCAATGGCGCTGCGTCAAGCTGTCATGGTGCCAGTAACTACTCTTGTTAGATTTAAGAGCCTCCGTGTATCAGTTAACTGTTGGGCCAATCTGTCACACACAGTCATCAACTTAAAAAGGTGAGAAGAGAAAACAAAGTCCAACGTACGGTCAGGTTGTCCCTTAGTAGTTGCATGATCAAGGTGCTGTCTTTGTAGGAATCCTCGTTTAAGGTATCAAGCTCAGCAATGGCTTCATCGAATGCCTGGAGGAGATTCAAAGAGGTACACGTGAATAGCAAGAAAAATGTTAGAATTAAAATTTTTATACTGTTTGAATATGTATAGACTGTTACATATGAGTAAGTAATTCAGAGGTGAATGTGAAGCGTAGGAAAATGTCAGAATTAAGAACAGGATCGTTTTAAGAGGCATCAACTATTAAAATACAAATGGGTGCTTACGGTCTTTGCCAGAGTGCAGGCCTGTTCAGGCGAGTTGAGGATCTCGTAGTAGAAGACAGAGAAGTTGAGAGCCAGGCCCAGGCGGATGGGGTGCGTGGGCTGCATCTCCTTCTTGCTGATATCGAAAGCCTGCTGGTACGCCTGCTGAGAGTTGTCCACCGTGGCTGCAAAAACACGGCAGCAAACACAAACCCAAGATGTCACTACTTGCCCACTAAACAAAAACCAGGTTTGAACTCTGCGCTGTGTAAATAGAGCTGCAATTAAAATCATAGTAGCAAAGCTGAGTCATGCGGAGCACTCTTACTCTTCTTGGAATCCCCAGAGGCAACCTCAGACAGGTATCTGTAGTAGTCTCCTTTCATCTTCAGGTAGAACACCTTGCTCTCGGGCTGGCTGGCGTTGGCAATCAGGTATTTGTCCAGGAGGCCCTGTAAATTAAAAAAATAATTTTAAAGAATCAGATGCTGAGTTTGGAGGGAAAAAAAAAACGTACAAAATCCATTTCCTTATAGAAGTGCTACAGTTAAATTAACCAAAAGGTACTAAACTACATCCACTTTGCAGTGCATGACTCGGTTACGTCTTAGCAGCTGTACTTAGTGTGTTTCTCCACAACATTTTGAGGGCTCTCTCAACAACTGAGTAAAGCAGCTGTGCCGCCACTTTCTTCCCCTTCGGCCACTCACCAGCACGTCGTTGCAGATGTCCTGCAGTTCCACCTCGATCTTCTCGCGGTACTCCTTGGCCATCTGCTGCTTCTTCTCGTTGCCCTCGGTCTTCTGCTCGATGCTGGAGATGACGCGCCAGGAGGAGCGGCGGGCGCCCACCACGTTCTTGTAGGCCACCGACAGCAGGTTGCGCTCCTCGTTGGAGAGCTCGGTGCCCTGCTCCGTCACCAGCTTCATGGCGGCAGCCATGTCGTCATAGCGCTCGGCCTGCTCGGCCAGCTTGGCTTTCTGCACCAGGTCGCTCTTGTCCATTGTTAACGCTGCAGAAAGACATAAATGTATGCGCATGGGACATGTCAGATCAGGCAGCCCGGCTGTGGGTCTTACATCAAATACATGTTTATTGTAAATAGGACAAAATGCCTGACATTCACACTTGCCACATTGCCATGATATAGGAAGAGATAGAATCTAACTACCTTTAATTAAATGAATGTGTTTTCACAAAACACTACTATCAACATCATATCAATACCAACTTGACCGTAAGAACTCATATATTAATTTCTTATTATTTTCTAAACTGAATATTATGTAAAGAACGTTGGTTTAGTACTTTGAACACCTGGACATCTGGGCGTACTGGGGGGGGGATGTTATCGGATACAGTGCGACCCCTACCTCTGTAGCACTACAATTAAATCATCCGCGCCTTCACCTTCCTTCTCAACCTGACAAACTGAATGGCGACTCGTGCTAGAGACTTGAGTGGATTTGCATTTCAATAGACAAATCTGAAGTGACGTTGCGAGGCATGGCTACACATTTACCGACAATAGCTACATATGTGTCATTCATGGATAAGAGTACCCCTTTATGTTATTTAGCTGTGTGGTTGTTTGTATATTGCCTTGTTTTTGGCATAAAACCTTGAATAGACTGCTAAACTCGGCTTATCCAATCCATCACTATCGCTAGGCCGCTGACATGCTAACGTGAACAAGTCCCCTGCGAGCTGACACAAATGATTATTGTCGTTACTTACAGTTTTAATTTGCATTTTACAGTTGGCCTCAACAATTGACCCACCCATTCGGGAAAATGTTCACGCTACATACGTTTATATGGTCTTATATGACCTAGATCATGATGCACTATTCCATTTATATGCATTCATTTTTGATTAGCAAGGTAGCTAACAAATGTATTAGCCTTCTCGACAGCTAGCGTATTAACATTAGCTACATGACGGGTGCTAGCCTACTTGTCAAATCACCGCCTGCATATGTGTCGTTTGCGGCGGCGATACACGTTCGAAATGAATGGGATGTAAGTTCATAATGCACCCATGTATGTTATTTCGCGTTCTCCGTTAGCAATTTGTGTCGAGTCAGTGACTGATGCATTTCGTACAATCACCCTACGGCCTTGTCCTGGTATAATGGAAGCGTAAGCTAGTTGAATTAGCGACAATGCTAAGTCCTTGTTCTAACTGCTCCCACCGTGAACCGACTCGTTTCGATGGCAGGCTAAGCGGACTAGCAGGACTAGATTTGTCTTCAAGGGAGGCGGGAGGTACCGCTCATTATAGTCAGCCAAACTTCTAAAAACGATAGTTTAATCCATCCATCATACACTCATTCGTCATTTGTCATGCTAACTCACATTATTTACGGCCTTTCCTCCTGCTTTTATCCGCGAAAGGTATAGTTGGAGTCTACGACCTCCGTCTCGCTCCTCGGCTTGTTCTTCTGGGCAGTACCACTTCCGTTAAATTGACACTTCCGCTTCCTTTCTGCTTTTTTTTCCATTTCGCATGCGAAAATATTGTGCATATTTCTAAGTGAACAAATATATTACAATGAAGTTGACCACTACGCAACTTTGAAAACACACAACACATATTGGGGGGAATAGTGACAATTGGATTTATTATGACAGCCAGTTATTTACAGAGTGTATTCAGTGAACCTGCATCCAACCTGACAGCAAAGGCCTCCTCGGAGAAGAAAGCACAATAAATATAAAACAAGGACTACCTCTGATCACCTTTGTGTCTGTAATATAAAAATAAATCAAAGGCAGTGAGTGGGCTCTGTGGTGAAAGTTGGTCAGTTGACATGACATCCTTGGAGCATTGGTCAAAGTTCGGTTTCAGGTAGTATGGTATTTATTTAGGTGGTCTGTAGGCGATCTTCCTGCTCTTCAGCACTGACCACCTGTGCCTCTTCATGTAGTAGACCAATGGAATGAGAATGGCCGAGCCCATCAAAAGCTGAAAAGAAATGGTGTACCACATTAAATAGGAGTAGATGACACTTAAACAATGCCATCAACTTTAAAGTATTTTCATTTCCAGCTGGCTGAGCCTGATGTGGCCTGACTGCTCTTTCTGCCAATGGTTTACTGTATCTACCTGGCTTAAGACGTAAAAATGTGTGGACAGGAAAGCCCTAAACATGGGAATCTGAGATCTTAAAATGCTTAGAGTTTAAAGGTGCACTGTGCTGCTCATTGAAACTGTGCTGTCTACTGCGAAATTGGATCTTTTCATGAATACATACTTAATAATGAACTAATATTTACTAGTATGATCAAAGTACAGTAAATTTTGCTGCTAAAAATGCCTATTTCTGGAAATTCAAAATGGCGAACAATGGAGAAGATCCACCTTTTCATGTATGAAAAGTGCCATTTTCCCAGTCATTATGAATACTTACAAATGGATGGTGGTGGTAAGTATTCATGAAAATGAAACATTTGTGAATGGGCAGCATGAATTGTGGAAATAAACTGGTAAAAATATTACGCACTGAACCTTTAAAATCCTTTAAGAGAAATGAGTTTTCCAACAGTCTCTCTGTAGTACAGTATTCTCGCTAGTTCACAACTCTCAAAATGTCACCCATATACCGGTACTTGTTATCACAACTATTTGGCAGCAACTGCACAAATCTGAGCTGTAAAAAAAAAAAAGTCTCTAATGGCTGGACACACGTAGCAGTTGTAACCACCACAGCAGGATAAGGCTCTTATAACGCAGTACCAGGCTCAGACAGACACAGGGAGACGCAGGCAGCTAAGCTAACCTTCAGCCCCATGCGCTTGCGCTGGTCGTGCTCCGGCTCCGCTGCCCAGCGCAGGAAGGTGCAGACATCCTTAGCCACCTGGCTCATCGTAGCTGGAGTACCTATGGCATACCAGAAGCAACAGGCAATCAATCATTCCACTCTTATTAATTTATAACGAAACGGACTTGTCATGACCCAATCCAAAAGTATATTTTACTTTGTGCATTCTCATTTTTAAGATTTCAAGCTGTGCTTTTAAAAGTAACAGCAATCATTTTAATTGCAGCGTTCAAACTGGTTTACGGGTTTTATACTAGCAGTGCTACAAAAAAGAAGATGTACACAATGGCTATATTCATACTCTATTATGTATTTAAGACTTTCTATCTGTACTGTCAATGTGCCGCTCCATATCCAATTGACTTAAGACAATGGACTCACCATCCTCATATTCCAGGACCTCGTTGTATATGGGGGGAGCCATGCCAATGGCCTGTCCGGGGAAGTATGGGTTGTAATAGAGCCCCTCCCTCACCGCCACCCCAGCAGGAGGATCACAGTACCCTGTCAGCAGTGAGAAGACATAGTCCTCTCCGCCATGCCTGCAGCACAAACACATGATGAGAATTCACACGCTGTCATCTGCAGCAGAACATGACATGTAAAGTAATAAGCTATTTAATTATTGATATCTAGCAGTAGCAGAACTCGTTTAATGAAACTAACTTTATCGCGTACATGTTCAATTGATTTTGCTTTTAAAAATGCACTACTATCATTGTGTCTTCGTATTGAATCAAACGTACTTGTTTTCTTTTCAAATCAACTGATTACAAAGGTCACATACAAAACACCAGTTACCCCGTTGAAATGTAGTCAAATAAAGGACAAAACTTTAACATGATTAAGTGAAAAAAAAATGGTTGACATTTTGCTTTTGATTCACTATAAGAATCCATTTGCTGAAAGAAGAAGTTAGGTGTGACACAACGGCTCAAGTAGGACAGCTTGGTACCTGGCATTGACAATGTAGCTGAGATCAGGGGGCAGAGCTCCGTTATTGGCCACACGTGCTGCCTCTGGATTGGGGTATGGTTTGGGGAAATAGTCAGACAGCTTTCCTGGACGGGTGAACATCTCTCCACTCTCATCAGGACCATCCACCACCTCAATCTAGAGAGGAAGAAGCCAAGGTTATAACTGAAGGGGAAATGACATGTACGGCAACAGTGAATACATGTAGTGAAATAGCATAAACAAGCAATATCATTATATACTGCGCATAAGAGAACGTTGGGTTGAGTGGCTGGAGGGTGAACTGCACTTATTATGTGAAATCTCATACACATTTTGGACACATTTTTGCTACAGAAAGCACATGAATGCCCCTTCAGAACATGCATTTCATTCATGTGTGCTAATGTAATTGAGAGTGTATGTTCTCACCTCCTCGGCCAACACCTTGACCTCTGCCTCTGTGTGGCTCACTCCCACCAGGTTACGGAAGGCCAGATACTCCATACTGTGGCAGGCCGAGCACACCTGCTTGTACACTTGGTACCCCCTGCGAATACTGTGTAATACAAACACACACACGCACACAATAAAACACATTAACTAAAGTGGCCATAGGATGTCCTTTATTCTAAAAAATCAGACAATATCTATGGACACAACAGTGCCTCTTTTTTAAATGAAAATGCAAAGCTCACCTTTCCATAAAATCCATCATTATACATAATGACACATTATAGAGAATATGAGACTACTAATACATGCCTTGCATGGTCCAGTGCCGATACCATTCCGCTGTGAGTCCAGGGATAGTTTGGGGGGTGCAGCTCAAGATCTGAGGCCTTCACTGACTGGTTAAGAGCCAGGGCTAGACCTGCACCTCCTGCGGCAACCACCCCAAGTGTTGAGATGGCTACCTTTTTTCCTCTGGACAGAGTGGCAAAGGACATGTTGACCTGGAGGAAGGTGAGAGTTGTCAAGCAACAGATTAGTGCTCAGCAGAAGCATATTCAAATAAACCATGTCAAAACAGTGGCAGGTTATGACCATGATCTCCTGGTATTGAAGTGAGAAAGGCAAGGATAGCCATTTCGCATGTAATGCTTTACTATGCCAAACAAACGTTCTTTCAGGAACCCTTTTCTAGTAAAATATGGAGCCAGGGACACTAGGCTACGTGCCCTGGGCAGACAAGCCAAGGAGACCAAACACAGAGAGCTATATTAAGCCATAGCATAGCATTGCTCTAGCCCTGAGAATATTTAGAATAACGCAGAAAGTCACTTGATTGTAAATAACTGGTGACGTTTTAAATATGTCAGTGTCACTACTTCACAGATTATACCCATCAGAGTGCAGAAAAAGCGATTAGCATTTGTCACAAATCACACTGACATCTGCAAGACTTCACTACCAGTCTTTCTCCATTAAGCCAACTTGTAGCTACACAAGCTAGTTGAAATGCCGTTGTCAAAGGTGATGTCAGCAGACGAACATGCTAGGCTAGGTGACCTTGTCTGAATTAAGGCTGCATAGCCGGTTTCTTGTGGATGGATGGCTAATTTACTCATCTCAAAATGTCAACAGTTGTTTATATTACATTTTAACTCACCTTTGACACGGCGATAACATTCTTTGAGTTGAGAAAAGTTCTACCGGCACTTGACGACACGGCAACCCGAAGCGCCGCCATGCTTCCGTTCGATGATTGCGAAAGTGTCACGTGGGCAGTGACCTACGACTGTTCGAACCAGAGCCATCTAATAACAGAGTTGCGCAAACCGGGGACCAGGAAGTCGGTTGGTGATGTGATTCGCGTAGATTAAAATGTTTCTTAACAGTAAACTTCTGTTCGTTGGAAACTAACACAGAACCATCACATACCAAACAAAGATTAAGTACAAACAAATTACATTACCTTTACCACATTTTCTGTGTTCTACGGCCACCTCCTGGAACTAAGTAACTTCTAATAGAACTAAAGTCAATGGGGATTTCCATGTTAACGCTCCGTGAGGCTCCATGAGAGCCGCCATTGCTGTGGAAAGATTGGTCCATAGAGGTCTATGGGAGTGGCGTAACTCTGATATTCGATGGCTCTGGTTCGAACGTCACCTTCTCGACTTTTTTCCCCTGCCAAACAACATTTGGTCAAAGACTGGTGGGCATTTACAGTACGACTTCATCTTATGCAGTAATCAACGTTTGTCTTTCGAAGTATTTCCAATTTCCATTTAAACTGTGTAAATAATACTTATTCAATTGAAACTCCTATGTTCCGACAGAAAATAAATCAAATGATGCAAATTTGAAAATGTGGCAACACCTCGGTCATTCAACCCGCTACAATGTAGCCACCATCTCTCAAATGTAACTCTTCCATTGTATTATGTGTATGTTGCAACGAATGAGCATTTCTGGGCCCCTCAGCCACCTACAAGCATCAGAAGGAGAGCGGTGAGGTATACTTGCAGTATCCATGTCCAAATATCCAGGTTTCTCTGTAAAATTGGCCAGACAATTTCACAAACCGAGATACGCTTTCTTTGTAATTGTACTACCCACCATGTGCATCACCAGCTTTCATAATACATCTTATATCTTATTTCCTATTAAGTCAACAATGTAAAATACCTGACCAAGAAAAAAAAAGAAACGTTAAAAAAAAGGAAAAAATGGACATCATTTTCATTTATCACTTTTATTCCAAAACACTCGAATCTGCACATCTGCTGCTGTGTTAGAACCACATCCTGTTTTCTTGTGGGCCATAATTAAATCACTTTCTGAGAGAGAGAGAGAGAGAGAGAGAGAGAGAGAGAGATAGATCACAATTCTGTTGGTCTACAATACAGAGGTTGATTAAAAACTGTCCAACGCCTACCCCAATGAGGCAAACAGCCCTTGTGTATGACAGCAGTACACACACTTTTGTTGTCCTTCACCAATACTGATATCAGGCAGCAGGTTGGGAAATGTAAAATGATAAACTTTCACAGCTGCTGTGTGCGTGCGTGCGTGCGTGCGTGCGAGAGAGAGAGAGAGAGAGAGAGAGAGAGAGAGAGAAGACATGAGTTGACCCAAAATCCCCAAATACCCAGGGAGCTCTCTATAAACTCTCTGGAGAAGCTTAACCCAGAGCCTGTGAGATGAAACTACTACGCTGGACTGCTGCCATCTTCCCTGAGAGCAATGCCACGTTGGTTAAACCACACACACATGATAAAACCACACATCGCATATTCTTAGGCAGATGGGAGGACAACGTTAGGGGGGCTTTGACCGAAAAGTACTGAAATTCTTTCTCTTTTAACCAAGAGCACTTTAATATGCCGGCTAAACTGTAAAACTCTGAAAAGGTGATGACCGGGGGGGTCAGAGGAAGTGGTGGTGGTGATGAGGACCACATTGGTACCAGAGGGGGTGTACTGTATGTGTATGTGTGTGTGGGCTGGTGGTTTAAAGCATCCAGTGCCACACGGTGCCTCTGCAGTAAAGGCCCCATGACTCTCCTTCTCCTGCTCAACCGGAGTTGGAAAAACAAAACAGAGTATAATATCTATAGCATCACATCAACAACCCCTCCTACGCCCAGCACCCGGCCCCCCGAAAAAGAAAACATCAAAGACCTGTTCCCCTCCCCCACATGATACCCAAGATGTCCATGACCCTATCACGGTGAGATATTTGCCCAGGTTCGATGTAGTCAATTCAGGGCAGCAGTGGGCTATCAGTGGCTCCCCTATGGTTGTTGGCTTGACAGAGGGGAGTGTAGAGGGGTGATAGGAAGGGGCAAAGAGGAGCAGCAGCAGCGCCCCGGCGTTCCCGTTAGTTGGCTTTGGCACGAAGCTGAGCTCTCTTTCCTGTGACAGCCTGGAAGCCGGTCTTGATGCTAGCGACGGAGCAGCGGGAGTGACACGTCTCGCACTGTAGGAAGTACAGACGCGTGTCTTTTTGCAGAATGGTGTCCGGGGAGCGACACGTGTGACAGGTGACATATTCCTCTGCAAAGAAGACACAAACAATCTGGTCATGATCACTGTCACAGTTACAGTATTTAAATCTTGTGCTTTTTTTACACACCTCAGCTGACAGGTGCTTTGAAGATGACACACAGGTCACATATCAGGGAAAAAATACAAAAATCCATACACTTACGACTTCGCTTTGATTTATTTACAACATTTCGGTCTTAGACCTGTATTACTCAAACAAAAAATAAGGAAGGTCTAAGACCGAAACCGTCAAAGGGAAATGGTCAGTGTGTGGGATTTTTGAAGCGTTTTTTTTTTTTTAACAGCTACATTTTGAAGCCATCTTCCAAATCTACATATTTCATGTCAACAATGGTGTTGGGGATTCACAGTCTCCATAAATGTATAACTCATTCACTGCAAGGCTGGCATTCCATCAGGGCATAATATGAACTATTTGAGACCACTAGTTAGCTATTAGCTACTTACTAATGTATCTTCTCAGCACATTCTCTATCTGTTTCTGTTGAAATCTTCCCTTGATAACAAGCTGGTTATTTCCATCAATGGAGCCACTGTGGGAAGGAAAAAAAACATACATTTGTAGGTACACCAGTAAAATTACTGAATCAATGATCAATCTATCTTTCGATAATCAATAACTTACACACTCAAAAATATAGCGGTTTTAGAAGTGATCATCATTACCTTGTACCAAGCTCAGCCAATAAGAAGGCAAGGAGATGTTTGGGTTGACGATGCAGCCTATACAACAATAAAGACAAAATGAACTGCTTTAATACAAATACATAATGTCTGCATTACAGTCAAAACAAAACACTGAAAACATTCCCTGCTTTTAGTTTACACAGATCCATTTTTATTGTATACATTTTATTATAACCACCCCATATACTGCAAATCAGCAAAAGGTTTACAACATGGCAGAAAAGGCTGCAAGAACAGGAGCAATTAAAATGAAGGAAATACTTCATGGTTATGTGCAGGAGCTGGGGGGGGACATGAATTTTAAGTAAATCTATGCATGGCCTAATTTACTAAGACAGCAACTGCACTAATCCTATCTGAGGAGCAAAATGTGTTTTCTGTGATGCAGCTGGGGAATCCGTGTGGAAATTACCACTTCTACTCTTATTCTAATATTGACACCCTTCCCAGCACGCCCAGACATATTAGAAAAAGCAATCAGCCTCTCTCTGAATACTAGTCATTGTAAGCAAAATGTGTGCTCAACATAATCGGCAGATCCCATGAAGGTTTTTAACAGAGAGGAAGTCTTAACTGAAGGCTGTATACACAGACAGGTCCCATTGGTGTATTGCCAAGTGCATAGCAAAGGTTTAACATACTACCCTATATACTAGCTCAGGGGTGTTTTTTGTAGAAGTCTTTGCAGAATATGTGCACCTGAGCTCCATCGTCTATGCCCACCAGGGATCAATACTCCTCCTCCCCCTCAGTGCAAATGTAAGAAATCACCTCTCATGTTTCAGAGAAACACCTGATGCAGCACTGATAATACTGCACTGTTAACTAATATGCTCCCCAAGCTCTCATAGAATACAAGGATTGCATTGTCCGTATAGGTACTCTCTGTATTGTTTTTCTGAGTTTTCACAGTTCAACTTCAAAATATTACAATTTGCTGTGTGCTGTTTATTCAGTATGCTCTTTATGATCGGTTTATCATCCGTTTACATCAAAGGCATTTTGAGCAAGACAAATTTCCCATTGGACCAACCAAAATCAAAATCAAACTAGTTGTAATCTTATGACAACAGACATACAATGCAAAGTACGGTTCTCTACTCACAGTTTGCAGATGTCTGTGAAGTTGACGAAGGACGTCTTCTTGGTGCCCACTCGCACCACCTGAGGAGGCTTCATGACGAACTTCCTCTTCTCTCCGGCCACCATGTCGGGGTTCCTCTCCCGCATGATGTTAAACACCCGATTCAGCAGCTGCAGCAAAACAACAAACAGTATGATTACACAACCAGCAGTGGAGAACACTATGAAAAGTTAAAATCCACCTGAGAAACTCCCATTGTCATTGTGTCACAGCACACCCTCCGCACACCGAAATTGCATTTGTGTCTCATCTGTGCAAGGGGACAGCCCAAATGCACTGCAAGCGAGGCAGTCGGCAAACCCTTGGCCTACAAGCCTGGCACCCTAATCGCTCACCCATGGCTGTGGGTTTCTTTTGAGTACATAACTAACAAATGGGCAAAATGATTAATTCAAGGGAAAATGATTTAAGTGTTTAAACGTTAAGATATCATGCAACCATAAGATATCATGCAAACAACAACAAGTGTGCCAAAGTGGTGAATCCTGGTATGGGATTCATGGAAAAAGCCAGCACTGAGTTGCATTAAAAACTGCACTAGCCTTCTTACAACATTCTCACGCTTAAAAAACAGCATACCTCATCATAAGTGTAATCTCTCTCAGTGCCTGCCCACGTAGGGCCCGCCTGTGAACTGAAGGTGATGTCTGAATTCTTGGCATCATCGTCATCCAGAGCTGAAAACAAGATACACAAACGTGAATTGATAGACAATCAGTTTTCAACTTTCCACCCAACCCAATCTCCATATTTAAATAACAGAAAACCTTGGCGACGGAAAAAAACAAATGAGGAATGGTATAGATCATAACAAAGCATAAGTAACTGAATGACATGAAAATAGTGAATTAGTCATAATGGAGATGTCCTACTGAAGCTTTAACTTTAGAAGGCTCATAGTGAAAGATGACATATTTCCACAATTGATTTCTATTTGCCACAGCCAAGAAGGGAGAAGGCAGCAGTGTCCGTGCCAGACATGGTAGGTGTGAGATGAAAATCCATCAAATCTATAGTAATTCAATTCAGTTCGATTTTTAATAGTTAACATCCACAAATGTCATCTTTTTTCATGAAAATATACCTTCACCATCAATGTGTAAGTACTGGCATTCATTACTACTTAGTAAACATTTATGAAAAGATCAAGGGGCAAAGATGTTTTTTGCCACACAACTTACCTTCATCCTTCTCCAGCAGCTCTCCCTCGTCGAAGTCCACTTTCTTTGACTTCTTCTTCTTGGCGGGCAGCATGAGATCTAGGTCATCCTCATCCATCGCCTCTGACGGCTCACTCTCGATTTTTAGGTCCTGTTGATTAAATAATTTATACATTAGGAAGACGTTCAGAGAGCCTTGTTACGATTAATGCAGATTTCAGTCTGCAGTTATAGCCACATTTAATGTCAGCATTTATGTAGGCAGCACAAACACACACACACACACACACACACACACACACACACACACACACACACACACACACTGACCTTCATCCCCTCTTCAACGTCATCGCCAAATACTTTTTTTTGTTTTTTCTTCTTTTTCTTCTGATTGAAGAAGTTCAAATCGTCCAGATCATCTGAAACCTCTGTAGGTGTTGAATGAAGAAAACAATCCATGAATGATAGGACATCACATGCAGCAATAGCTTAATTTGGTTTCTCACTCCCTGTGTTGTTATTCACTGAGAAAGAATAACAGATAGCAAAGTGCCTCACTTCACTTATACAATAGGCAGGTTCATATTTATTTTTGATGTCTGTGTTTTGATGACTTTGAAGTCTCTAAAAGCCTGGCGATAACTTAGCATAGAACATGCTTAATATCTGTACTATGCTTAACATCTAATTTCAGGCACCATGCCTGAGATCTTAGAGACCGAATTTGTGATGAAATGTGAGATGGTCCCCCCCCTATGCCTTGCTGAACTCTCTTCCTGGTATTGAGGGAATAGTTTGCACACTTAAAATCCTTTTTCTTTGTTTATTTTTGTTCCATGGAAGGATTACTCTTCGACCGGTGGAAATGTAATCCTGCCATAGAATAAAGAACAACATTTAAAAGACAAAGAAAAAAGGATTTTAAGTGTGCAGACTCTTCACTCCAACCCTTCAGTCGGCCTTTGTCCTGCACCTTTTCCTGGGATGTGCGCAAATGTCACCGTCCGCTGACCTTTCTTCCTGCCCTCGTCCTCGTCTGCGTCAAACTCCTTCTCCTCCTGGCCCTCTGGCTCCACCTCCTTGGCCTCCACAGGTCCCTGGGACTCGTCGGCCACGCCATCGCCCCCATCCTCCTCCAGCATGAAGGGCTTCTTCTTCTTCTTCTTCTTCTTGGTCATGGTGGGGTCGAAGATCATCTGCGAATAGTAATGGAAGCAGATAAGCCAGGGCAGTATTCCAAGAGCATGGTCATGTGATACACCTGGCTACGTTAACCTGCATGAAGTGGGAAACCTGTCATTTAGTTAAAAATAATAAGGACTATGGGCTCTGGTATTGGATGACTTACCATTACCTCAAGGTTAACCTGTATAACTACTACTTAAAAGCTAGCCAGGTCCTTGGCATGTTCCCCAGGAGGGAGCGTGAGGGGGAAAATAACCAATAAGCAGATCTCAAATGGCGACCAGCCAATTATTGGCCTATAATTGCACAATCATGAGCAATATTGGGTGCAACTCCATCTTATACCAATCAAGCCATCAGATATCAAATCAAACTGTCATTAAAGAAAATTGAAACAATGAGGATTTTTTTGTCCAGACAGTAATGTCAGTCTGACGTTATAAGTCAGTACTGCCATTATAGTAATGTTGCCGTAATATTATTAGTGTTGTGGGTTGCCTTGACAAGGTTGTTGGGGGGCTGTGTGCAATAAATGTGAATGTTATTGTATGCGAGTGAATGTAGCAGCAGTAGTAGAGTATCATTTATTAATTAATCCCCAACGTTAGGCGTTTATATATGAGTGTGGGTCATTCAGACTCTCAGTGCCCATTATCTTGCTCTCTAGAAGACCCAATAAAGGTTCATCCTCCTATCCCATCATATCATGGAAGCAGGCAGGCCAGAGGAGGGAGAAGGAGTGAGGGTGTAAATAAGCAACAACTAGATCTCCAAATGGTGATCAACCACCTGCACTAATAATACTAATAAAATCCATCAGAATAGTGCCATCCCATCCCAGATCAACTCGAGCTGTGTACATATTATAAACCATCATGTCAAATTGTCCTGAGAGAAAATTGCTTTTACAGTTTTATAGTTTGACAGTTCACGTCATAGGCGATTACTCTTCAATTGTGACAGTGGACACTGGACAGACTGTTGACGAGAGACCCCGTGATCTCGTTTTAGTGGCCCTTCCCAAATAATCTGTCACAGATAATGGAACCATACGACCAACCCGTCAACACCTATCATTACTGTTGAGTACACATTCATTTGATGCTGTTTAGTGCAACGTGGTCCACAATGCTGTACTAATGAAAACAGTTGCATTAGAGTATTTTAGCGACATCCCAAATAGGACAAGCGAAAGGGACGATTAGTAATGTAACGGGCTAAGTAACTTCTGCCAGAGCCCACCACTAGCCGCAACGCTGCTGTTGAGCCACTGCTGATGGGAGAGACTAGCCAGCTAGCAAAGGCTGATCTGTGCTCCTGCCTCGGCACGTGCGAAAGCCTGCTACTCGTAGGAAAGCAGTCGGTGAGAGTTGATTTCTAGCCTGCCCAAGCACATCTCTTCATTTCTGAAAACCGACATAGCAACATTTCTTGAAGATTTATTGGTACATACATTACACCGACCAGAAATGCCACTTGATAGCTCGCTAGCCCTCAAACCAACGTAGCCTTCAACTGGCTAGCCACATAGCAGCCGTATTAGCTAAAGGCCGAACGTCATAGTGTGTTAGCTGCGGCGAGTGTCAAATAAACTATTGTAGACCATTCCTCATCTCAAGAAAGACTTAGATATATGCCAAGGGAAAGGCTATCCGACCGCTCACCTCGTCTCCTGACATGTCTGTAGCTTGTTGGTAGAGGTCTCTGTTAGAGAATGTGTAAAGATCACAGTGCCTGTGAGCACCCCTGTTTCTTGCATCAGCAGCTACTTTCCACTACGCACGCGTGTACCGCAAATGATTGGAGCGCTTGTTCTCGGATGGCGTTCCACCACCCTACCGCTAGGGGGTAGGATTTAGCCGTATAAGGGCAAGTATGTTCGGCCTACACTCACCTCACCTGCTTCAGGTGCAGGGAAAGAGGGCAGAAGGACTTTGAAGTGAGTGTTATCTCTCTGGCGACAAATTCAGACCCACACAGTCTGTCTATATAATGTATGTGATTGAGACTGAAGTAAACTACATTGCAAATTGCCAGATTATCTTTAACATATTCTATTAACTCTCTGTGTTTGTGTGTTTGTGTGTGTGTGTGTGTGTGTGTGTGTGTGTGTGTGTGTGTGTGTGTGTGTGTGTGTGTGTGTGTGTGTGTGTGTGTGTGTGTGTGTGTGTGTGATCTGCCTAATGGCTGAATGCATGCATGTGTGCATGTGATAGCAGACCTAAATTTCATCTATTGTGCAATGTATATTTAAGCAATATGACCCGAGTGGGAGGGATGATGTGCACTGACATCCTCCCTGGTGTGGTTCGGCCATAGGCACGAAGCCGAAGGCTGAGGAAATCAGTTAAGTGGATGTATTAAAAAGCAAGGCCGTTCGAATGTCCATGTCAAAAACAAATCTGTGCAAAGCATATATATTCATTATTTTATTGAAAAATAAATAAATAAAAAAACAAAACAAAACAAGAAAATACACCAACAAAATACAACAAGTTTCTAAGGCATTCAATTAAAAAGACTACATGCAGTCCACTGTTTTCTCCTGTCTGGTTTGACTAACGTTGCCAATAGCTCTGTAGTCTTCACTGGTTGCATCACAGATAACAGATTTCTTCCCCCCCACCAGCTTCACCAAAATCACTGAAGCAATACACATAAATCACATAAAGGTACCGTAGGCTTTACATATTAGGTTGGGCTGTATTTGTTTTGAGCTGGGGGTGGGTGTGGGTGGGGGGATGGTGATACTGTTGAACAAATGTTATGTATGCTGCTATCTCTTCAGACAAGGCCATTTGTTATGAAGAGCTGTCTTTTCAACAACCCTATGTTGCCCATTCAAAAATACCACACATGTTAATGTTATTTTCTGTCAGGGCCTTAAGAGATACCTTTCATTTCACAATTGTATTGCTGTGAGGCATCCAGTCACATCTTATACCAGGGTACAAAAATGGCTTGTTTAACTGTGAATTCATAACATGTTTTACAATCACTGACAGTACCAAAGGCAGCTATATTTATTTTTTTACAGACATGCAATTAGCATGGGAGGATCCTCAGCATTCAAGATAAAAATACACAGTCAGTCACCAACTAAGGACAACACTAAAACATACAGATGATGTCCCAGGAGTGACATTGAAAATATTGAACCAATGTACATTTGAGGGGAAAACCACTGAATGGAAAGTAGTTGGTCACTTACATTTGGCACATTTGATTCAGATTTTAAAAAAAGCTTTACAGTGACATGCAAAAGTTTGGGCACTCGTGATTCAAACTGGCATTACTGTGATGCATGGCTGCTCTCTGATGTTGTCAGACATTGTTTCTTATATTGAGAGCCAGGATAATTTCTGAAGTAGTATTAAGGATAGTGTCCACATTAACAGGATCAATGAAAAGCCACAAAGTCTAAAAAGCGCTTGTGATGGATATTGTAAATGGTCTTAGTAGTACTATAAATGTCAAGTCATGCAAGTCAGTCGATAATGTGAATTCCTTGTGGCAGCTGCCTAGGAGCAGAACACTTTTCAGGGAACCATTTCTTTTCAATCATTTAATTCTTCATAATAATGTGAAGAAATGACAGCATCTGACATCTTTAAGACAAACTGCAGAGGGAACTGCTTTGCTTGAGTCAAGTCACAACTAGCTGGAGTTTCTAAAGACCCTCAAAGAAATGTTTCCCTGAAATGTGGGTGCATTGTGTATCGTCTGCCGATAAGACAAAGGGAATGGAAGCGGCTAATTCAACCAGCTACATTTTACTTGCATCATCAATACAAAAATCAGAGGGAACATGTATACAAATGAAGTTATACACAGAATTCTTTGGTTGTAACAAGAAAAACAAGCAAGTGGAAAACGGATTGCGGACATCTGACCATCTTGGGTGGATGACATGCTTTGGACATTGGCATTGGTTGGATTATCTTCCACAGCAGAGTACAGAGAGTTCCAATCCACCATGTTCAAGAGTACGTTAGAGGTCTTGATTTAACTTGCCTCTTTCCAGATATGTTATTCTCTCCTGGTGGAGCTGTGCAGAACTACACAGATTTGGCAAGAGCTAGGCTAGTCTTGGCCCTCAAAAGCACTGAAAATAGTGGGGACATACGAAACCAATGTATTATCAATTCAAGACAAAGCAGACATAATCGATCCCTGCCCAGGATATTGGACAAAACCTCCACAGGCCACGGCAGACTCATATGGGATGTCCGAGCATAATGCTGTGCTTCAAGCTTTCTCCCTATGTGGACAATGTAAAATATAAAAGCATAACTTTGTTGTTGCTTAGAAAATGTGTACTCCTTCTTGAAACTATGCCCTTTGACAATTTCACTTCTCATTCACAGTAATATGTAGAGAAATGTTGCTAAGAGGTGCCTAAACTTTTGCAGAAACGTAACAGCACTGAGTTCATATCAGACAAAATATGGCATTAGTTGAAACCTTATTGGAGTTACAATTAAACCAGAACAACAAGACAAACAGAACAGCTGACTGATGTAGGTCTTGCGACTCCCCATACATCTCACAATAAATCCGATAATTATTGAACGGCTTGGACATATCTGGGTTAGCATTTCTTTCATGACGCAAGGTGGAGTAAGTGCTTTGTCTGAATGGTCACAGTCAAACTCTGCTGGTGCTGGTAGACTAACTTAAAGGAGCATTTAGACAGATTTTATAGGAAATCACTTATCATATAAATAAATCAATCTCCAAACAGTAGAGACTGGACATGACAAACCATTTCTGAACACCCATAAGATTTCACCTAACAAACAGCAGTTTGCTAATGGGACTCCAATGTCATGCAGCCTTTGTGGTCATGCATACTCAGACTTTCTGTGTGCTTATGAGGAAGACCACTTCATTCAAGGAGTTGTACTTTTCCATTCAAACGGAACACAGACAAACACAAACACATAGTACACACACACACACACACACACACACACACACACACACACACACACACACACACACACGGTGGCTTGCGTGCATACACAAGTTGCTTTCAGCCTTGTCGTTTTTCTCAGAGTGGCAAACCCTAGAACTTTAGGCCAAAATCCAGGACTTGCAGCAGGTGTTATACACACCCACATCTTCACGGCGGGGACACATGCGAGAAAATTGGTGCGGCGAACAGAAATCCTCCATTCATTCCTATTGAGGCAAGCGAAAAGTGTGAAGAGGAGTGAGGAAATGCAAAAAAGTTTGAGACAAGTTTAAGTAATATGCTGGTCAAGAGCGGATTTTGTCAGCGACGGGCTAATCCAATCAACAACACCGTCGTTTTCGATTTGATTCGCCGCTACGACCTGTTGGTCATTGAGCGTTCAGAATGGAACACTGAATTTCGCCTCATTTTGCTTTGCTCAATTCGCTTCCATGTGTCCTCGCCGTTGCAATATCCACAGGAACAGGGAACAATGGTGCCACCCGGTGGGGTGATGGGTTCCTGGCCGCTGCGTCCTCATTGCAGAGAACATCCAGTGAAGTGGTTCGCAGAGTGGGGGTCCCCACCTCTTGTGGCCATCAGCCTCTGTATGGTGGCAGCATGTAGGGGGGGAAGCTGTCCTTATTCAGTCTCTCAGGGGGAGGGGGGGGGGCAGGTGGACAGGATGGGGCCAAGGAGAACAACAGAGGAAGGGCGGTTAAGAGAGGAGATTAAGGGCAGTCGTCAGTCATCTTCCTCATCATCCTCCTCATCGTCCTCTGTGTACAAGAGAGGAGTCGTGCTTGAGGCAGTGGTGGAGGTAATGGGGTTGGAGCTGGGGTAGATGGGACTGAAAACAGAGAGAGAGGGGGGGGTGCAAGGGAGGGACTCAGCCATCAAGCTCCTCATCCTCATCATCTTCCTCTGCGTACAAGAGAGGGGTTGCGCTTGAGGCAGTTGTGGAAGTAAGGGGGTTGGAACGGGTGGGGACAGTGTGAAGCAGAGAAGAGAGAGGGTGGGTTGATGGGAGGGTGGGTAAAACGATCTCCTCCTTCTCCTCGTCCTCCTCATAGGCAAGGGAGGGGTCGTGCTTTCGGGGTTGTTGCGGAGGAGGGGGAATGGGGATGGAGCTGCGGGGTGACGAGAGGGGGCTGACGGGGTTAAAAATGTTAAGGGGACTCAGTCGTCCTCCTCCTCATCGTCATCGTCCTCCTCGTAGACGATCGTGGGGTCGTGCTTGAGGCAGTTGTGGAGGTAGTGGAGCAGGGTGCGGCTCTGGTGCTCCTGGCTGCGCGGCTCCCGCAGCGTGTGGCCCTCGTCTGGGTACAGCTGCAGGGAGTAGTTGGCCTCCACCTTCACCAGCCGGCTCAGCAGCTCTGCACTGTGCTGGAAGTGCACTCGCGCTGTGGTGGGGAAAATAAAAACATGACGGATGGATATTACAATACATTACATTACACTACATTTAGCTGATGCTTTTATCCAAAGCGACTTATTGTTATTATTTTTCAGGGTATTGGTTACAGTCCCTTGGAGCAATGTGGGGTTAGGTTCCTTGTTCAAGGGCACGTCAGCCATGGATGGAGGTATAGGGAGAGGTCAGATGGGATTCAGACCAATAATCCCCAGATATAAAGTCTAATGCCGTGTGTTCAGACCAAGAGCGAATGAAGCGAACGGAGCGACGGACATCATTATTTTTCTATGGAGGGCACGCGACCAGCGCTACCAGAGCGAATTCGCCAGGAGCGAAGCGAACTGAGCGACCAAAGCGAATTTTAACAATTAAAAGTCATCTTATCTTATGGTAATGAGGTATGACGCAGTTCGGCGAAAACCAATTGGAATGTTCATGGGTAGATGACGTGACGTGTACATTTTGCTGTCACAGGCTCTTAAAATTGAGAACATTCATGCTTTCAAAATTGTCAATGTTTTACATGATTAAGCTAGTGTCTATGTTGTGAAAAAGTAATGTGTAATAAATCCAGAGTTTAAATGAGTATACTTAATTTTGAATCAAATGTCACATTTGTCCTATGGTGTGATTGTCACAAGCCTGGTTTTCCATAGTATTATTTTTTTAAATAAATAATCAAAGCTCAGTCATTTGTCTAAATAACCCTGGCATGTTTTTCAAGGTGTCTATTTTAGCAAGTGGCAATGCTTAATTTTTTTCCTGTTTTTCTGAGACTGTGTGGACTCATGAAACTTTGTCACAGAAAACAATATCCTGTGGTGTGACATCACATTTTGGGTAATTCTGTGGATAATTATCTATTGCTGAAGCTCCAGCTGTAATTAAATTGTGACTTTAGACCCTTCAGAAGGCAATGGCAAGGGTGGATTTTAGTTTATTCTCTCAGAGTTCTTCAATCTCTCAATTACGTTTTGCTACCACAAGATGTATTAGTTGTGTAGTCCTTTGGCGTGACAGCCATAAAATGCATTATGACAATACTGTATATTTTTTATATTTTTTTCTTATGTTGATGTATGCAAATGTATTTTACTAAAGGTGAAATTTTATTTCAGTTGGCAACGACATGGCATTAAATTAACTCAAAAGCTCAAAAGTCCTATGGTGTGATGGTAAAAGTCCTATGGTGTGACACTTTGGAGTATCACACCAAAGGACAAACAGGTCACACCAATGGACTAGATATCTGAGAAATAGCTTTTAAAACAACTGGTTGTACATTTTTTTGTTGTTGTTGTTTGACTAGATAAATATTGTGTATTCAAATTACTTATTCCTTTATTGGCCATTGGAATTTATACTTTGATGCATTGTTGATGAATATTTGCTGTTGATTTTAGATAGTGACAAATGATATAAAATGTCATTAATGTTACTTTGAAACCATAAAATATAACTGTAACAGTGAAGGAAAGATCAGTGAGAGAGTATAGAGGTAGATGAATAAAGTATGCTGTGGAGAGCTCAATATACAGCATAAATGTGCTGTCCAGCTTGAGATACCAAACAGGGACTGGCCACTACACACTACAGGTTCAATGGTGTGACAGTCATAGCATACCTACAAAAGTGTGATTGTCATGCCAAGGTCACACTTCAGTATGAGTCTTATGAGCTCTGCAGGGTACATTTAATGACCGCATGGCTGTCATTAAGTGTTACGATAGGCTGATAATTGACGATTCAAAGACTTATAAGTGTAAAGTGTAGGTCCATATTGACTACAACATTACATTATGATCAAAAGACAAAATAATCATAAAAGTTTGACTGAGCGCTCTTGTTCTCCAACTTAGTAAACTCCAAACTGTGGGTGCTCTTGAAGTAAGAAGACTAAAGTCCTTTCATTTAGAGCGTGTTGGCACTAGGGCCGACTTCAGGCAACTCCACAGGCCGACAAGGATTGTCCTTAGTATAAAAACCCTTTATTAATCCATGGGCATTGTTACAGAGATAAAACCGCCAACCGGTTTCAACCCGCACTGGGTCTTCATCAGGGCGTAAAACAAACCAAAGTTTCTAATGTTTGCTAAATCAAACATCAATGCTGCGTCTATAGCGAATACAGCGAATTCAAGGCGAAACTTCTTCAGCTACCCCCGCTACCAGACAGCGTAGTTCGCTCTTCGTCTGAACACGGCATAACTCCCTAACCACTCTGACAAAAATGGCCCCAAAAACTGCATCATGTTAAAGGGGTATGCCACTATTTTGGGGCTGAATACAGTTAAAATCGTTGGCCAGGGTTTATAAAGGTGGTAAAGTGTCTTATTTTTCATGTTAAGCGTTGTCTTGCTTTAAGACAAGTTAAAAGAGGGAATATGTCGCTAAGCTAGTGAAAGTCAATGGATCCGTGCACCTTTATAAACCAACGATTTTAACTGTAGTAAGCCCCAAAATAGTGGCATACCCCTTTAAGATGTGGATGTTATACATAAGGGATGGGTGGCACTGTGGTACTGTGGCGCAGCGCAGTTAGACCCCACATATGGGCTTGCTTGGCCATGGGGACCCAGGTTCAAGGCTGGCCTGAGTCATGTCCAAACTCTCTTGCTTGCTCTTTTCCTGCTTCTATCTTGCACTTTCCCTGTCTCTTCTCAAATTGTCTTGTCATAACAAAGGCTGAAAAGCGCCCCAAAAATCATATAAGGGATGTGCAGACAAGGCCATCACAATAGTAGATCATGAAACCATTAGCGTAGACACACTATCAGCAATGACAGCAGGAATATCCAAGCACAGTGATACAAAAATCAATGCCGCAAATCCATTTCTCTGCTGTAAGCACCTAAAAAAATGAATAAGTGCTATTAAAACCTAACCCAGCTCTTTCTCAGAAACATTTACCCCCTTTCAGCATGGTCATATGCAAGAAATATACGGAATGGATATGTAACATATTATTATTGCAGAGAAACCCTTTTCCTCTGATTAAAAAATCATTGATTTCGTCTTCTTTTACGTCATGGTGCTTACCGTCGGCGGTCCCGTGCAGTAGCAGAAACTGCTCATCTTTTAATTTGGTGACGTCTTCCAGCAAGGAGGCGGCCTGTGGAGAGACACAGCATTCACATGAGCAGCGTGAACGATGAGGCTCGCTGCGTCGTAAAAAGGGGGGGCCGCCTTGGAAGCACTCTCGCTTTATGGACCCATATAAGTCACTCCCATGACATTGGTGAAATCGCAGCGCGAGCCACATAAGGTACTGTGTGTGTGTGTGTGTGTGTGTGTGTGTGTGTGTGTGTGTGTGTGTGTGTGTGTGTGTGTGTGTGTGTGTGTGTGTGTGTGTGTGTGTGTGTGTGTGTGTGTGTACGTGTACGTGCATGTGTGTATGTGTGTGTGTGTGTGTGTAGTAAAAGTAGCAGGCCTAATAGCCTTTTTCTGTGCGTGCAGATGAGTATCTGTGTAGCCACACACTGATAGGCCGACATACACTGTATATCGGGTCAATATTTCGTAGATTCAAACCAATCAGAGTATCGGCTGATAGCTGCATAACATTTGGCCCATTTATAGATAATATGCCAATATTATCAGCACTACACTAAGCTACAATGTGCATCTCAGATCATAACAACACACATTCAGATCTGGTCTATGTCTTATTTTATGAGAGCGTGGCCTGGGTACATGCTCCAAAATAATGTTATTATTTTACAAATGGCAACACGTCAATTCTCTCTAACATTACATATCACATCTGGCACCTAGACTAGGTCTACTGTAAATGCCCACACCCCAACTTTCAAACGGCTATGTGCTATTTTGTTCACCACCTTACTGTACATAAAGAATGGCGGGTCTATGGCATGATCAGTGAAAGTATTTATCTTCCAAAATCAATAGCTTAAATTGCTCCTCAAAAATGTGTAGCTTACAACTCATCCCAACCATTGGCTGACCATGTCTTATTAAATACCTGCACACGCATCCCCACATGACAAAACCCATATTCATTCTCTGGTGCAGATGCTGCTGCCATTGTTGCTGCCCTGCTCAGAATGAAATGCAGCAATCCTTACTGAGCACTTTGTTATTGATCTCAGCAACCCCAGGAACTGAAACTGCAGCAGAAAAGTTTTTTTATGTAACTTTTTCTGCCCGTGATGATGCATGAGTGACCAGGCAGCACTGTCTGGCTGATGTATTTGTGTTTATGTCTGTTTCTCCGTGCCAGCTCAGGTAGTGAATGTGTTGCGGTTGTTTTGAGAGATGGTTTTTGAGTGAGAGAGTGTGTGTGAGAGAGAGAGAGAGAGAGAGAGAGAGAGAGAGAGAGAGAGAGAGAGAGAGAGAGAGAGAGAGACAGAGACAGAGAGACAGAGAGACAGAGATGGAGGGGCTGTACACCTACCACATAAGCATGGTCCTCCTTATCTGGTAGCCCCAGGTATCTCTCGGAGAAGGCAGCACCTGTGCACATGAAATATGCATCACTACTACACTGTAAATGGGCCTGTCAAACATGAAGATACTAGTAGCCCAGATGGGCAACCTGGATGGAGAAGTTACAACTCCACCAATACATATATACGAACTGTCTTACTGCCTCACAGTAAATGTGGCTGTCAAACGGGAAGATACTAGTAGCCCAGATGGGCAACCTGGATGGAGAAGTTACTGTACAACTCCACAAACAGTATTACAACCACACAGTTAATACGACTGTTAAACTGGAATATACAAGAAGTCGAGATGGTCAACCTGGATGGAGCACTCAAACTGCAATACTGCATATTATGCTGTATTTGATATCCCCTGATTACACTTCCAACCTAATTACTCTCTTGGTGCAGATAGGATCACAAGCCAATCGACTCACTGTTGGCGGAAAAAAAAACCTCAGCTTGCCTGCATCATTAGAATATTGCTAACAGATTAAGACTTGGTCATTACCATTTGGCAACAACAAGCTTATAAATAGAGGGTGTGCATTAATGGGTTGACACTTCTACCTGGCTAAAGAGTGTTGATCATTTAAAAACTCATCTTCCGACTTAATACATAGCTGACAAAAATATGTGGCATCAACATTCTGAAACCAGGATGCTCATTCATGATGTTATGGTTTTCATGGACAAATGATAGAGAATAATAGTATAAGGAAACATCCCAGAGGAAAACATTATTTGTCACTCAGAAATAAAGATTTTGTTAACTTGATTGATTCATTTTCCCTGCTAAAATCCAATTCTAAGAACCCAAAATTATATGCCTATTTTAAGGACTTCGGTTGACCACAGACAGAAGTTATTATCGATCTTCACTGGAAACTATTTCTGTTTTATTTATGAGGTACGAGACCAAACAACATCCTTGTAGAATTCTGAATTGTTTCATCCTAAACGCTCCCTAAAACCCTTAGTCAGCCTAATACAATATTCAATTATAGCTTCTCAGAGCGCAAAGTCAAGGCAATTCTATGAATAATACCAGGGCCATTGACAGTTTTGGCCAGGCCCAGGGCAAAGTCATCCGAAAGACACCCCTCCTCAGTGTAATGAATACCCAATTCAGGGCTCCCAATCTCCCTGGGCTTAGGGCAACTGACCCATTGGCCCCTTCGTCAGCTTCTCTGAATAAGAGAGCATGTTCTGGGATGGCTGTACTGCATAGGTGAGCAAACTCAGGCCAGGGGGCCACATGCGGCCCGCTGAGCCGTTCATGTGGCCCGCAGAGCCTTTTACAAGAAATACAACTTTCAAATCTAAATTCATACGGTCACTCAACATTCTGAGAATGACTACCTAAAATGGGGTCTTTCGACTTTAAGATTAACCAATTACATAGGCTACATCTAAATACATTTCAATATAATGTGCAGGATTGTCAAAACTGACAAGTTATGTCAGCATACACTATTTCTTATTACTGACAAGGGCAAGTTGCCGGCGACAGCTGGCCTTCGGTCAATATTTTACTCTCAATGTGTATGACCAAAATAATTCCCCTCCCCTGCTGTACTATATATCTCCACCTTACTCCACCACATTTGGTATGGCAGGCAGCGTGTCTGTGTAATGCTTCTGCCCTGAGGGTCTGCACTGCAGGTGCAGGGGCCAATCAAGACACTGCTGGACTGAAATAGTGGCCTCTGCATTGCAAGTGCTCTTGGGACACACTGAGAGGTACGAAAGGTCAGGCCAGGTGGGATGGAGAGAGAGAGAGAGAGAGAGAGAGAGAGATCTCGTCTGTATGCCGAACAGCAGCACTGGGAGAGAGTGAAACAGGGTGATGGCTTACTATAGAGTTTGAAGTCGGTAATGGGGGCCACCGCGACCCCGCATTTGAAGACTTGATTGGTGCCCGCCAACATCTTCAGGGTCAAATAACCTCCAAACGCCTGTCGGGGGAAGATGACAGTAGACATTAAAGTCCAATCGCTGGGGTTGCCAGCCCAGCTCATCATTCGCATGAGCGCTGCAAAATCTGACCACAGAAAATTGGTGAATCCTCTGCGTTTTTAGCTGGTTTGTGTTAGGCACATTAAGTAGGGAATGGAGGGAGGAGCAGAGCACAGCAATGGGATCAGACCATGCAGCTGTCAAGGGAACTCTCTAAGTACCCGGCTAAAAAAGCATGGCATCAAATGCAAATTTATGTGAATAACCTCATTTTTCTGTCATAGCTTTAGTTATTCTGTGCCCTTCAGGAAGGAAGACTTAATCCATCCCCCCCACAAGCGCATTGATTTCTTTTTCCACTTTCACAACTTCAACAACTTTAAGCATTTGCACTCTTTCATAACATTGCCTATTAAAATTTCACATCCACATGTTTCATGGAAACCCCACTAGACTTCTGAGGACAGGACATTTTAATTGCTAAGCTAGTGAACTGCTGCTATGTGAATGTTGACATTTTCCAAAGCTTTGTGTAGTCTCAGAACGTGATTCGATCCAGCAGGGGAAAACGTTTATCTTAAAAAAAAACAAAAAAAAAACCACAAATGTTTACTACAATTAGCATTACAGTGTACACTTCAATAACATACGCATCTCTTTGTATCGCATTTCGCCTTAGTCATTGCCATTCTGATAACGACAAAGTTATAACATGTCTTGACATATTGAATCATGCTCAGTTGTGTAGCATCATCTATTTTCCGCAAGAGGGCAATTATACCTTCCCATAAATGGCAACTCTTCTGCTGTCAATATACGGCAACTGCATCAGCCACCTGCAACACAGAAACACATTAATGGCACCAGGGTAAATCCTCTGACAGTTTAAAGGCGCACTTTGTAATATTATTAGTAGTTTATTTCCAGGATTCATGCTGCCCATTCACAAATGTTACCTGTTTCAAGGATACTTACCACCACCATCAAATTGTAAGTATTCATTAGGACTGGGAAAACTGCACTTTTCATACATGAAAAGTTCGATCTTCTCCATGTCCATCCTATTGAATTTCCAGAAATAGACATATCTAGTTGCAAAACCTACTGTACATTGGTCATACTAGTAAATATTAGCTCATTACTTAGTCACTATGAATGAAAAGATCACATTTGGCAATAGGCAGCAGAGGTTCAATGGGCAGCATGATTGCCAAAACTGGTCTGGCCACCATCCTACATAGTGCACCTTTAACACAGTAAGTAGTTTTCATCTTTGATTACTCTGTAGTGGAGGCAATTGTTCCCCCAAAAGTACTTTGTGTGGTTACGAGCCATAGGAAAATTCAGGTGTGTTTCACTGTTTCAATTTGATGAAGTACTCGTATAGTCATATTATACACAAAAAGGTACAGTATATTATTGATCCTACCAAGTGTTTTAAAAATGTTCACAAAACAGAAAAGCCTTGTAATGTGTAGAGAAATGGACACAGGGGAGAGGAATCTCAGTGTTTAGGACTGGGCAATCTGAAGCTTCAGAGCTCTGTTGCTGAAAGGCCTGCTGCCCAAGGAAGAGAGCTTAGTGTAGGAGATACAGAGAACAGATCATGGGCAGAGTACTCGAATGATACAGAGGGAGCGAAAAGGGATACAAAGGTCAAAGCTATACGGCGAAACCAAGGCAGGAGAGCTTAGAAAGGGAGTTTGCAGGGTTTTATATTTAATTCATAGAAGGGTGGACAACCAGTGCAGCTAAAAGAGAATTGTTGTGATATCTACCGATTGTTCTGTAACAGATTGTTCTGTTCTTTTCTGCACTAAAAGACTTTGTAGAACATTTGGGGGGCAAAAAAACCTCAGAAAACAATACTCTCGCACCTGATATAAAGAAGTCCTTGACTGTAAGCACAACAAAGTTTAATGTTATTGACCGACTTAGCACTATACCATTAAGTTAATACCTTACCGAGGCGATGGTGTTTTCTAATCCAGCAAATCTCTCCCAATTTTGCACTGATTCGTGAAAAACAGTCCATGACTGACGCAGTCAACCCGTAGTTGGATAATCCTTTGGTGGCAGGTAAGCTTCATTATCTTAGAGCTTTAGAGGGTGCTGACAGACAGACTGACACAACATACTCAAACTAACAACACAATTGAACAGCCATAGTTTAAATCCCACGGGCCAGAGCCTCTTGAGCTCACCTCCACCTCCACACCTTGGCAATACTGTACAGCCAGCCAGAATTGACCTCCTTCCACCACAGTGTTTACAGTAATACAATAGATCTTACTGATGCCAGAGAAGAAGAGCTACCTTTCCTTTACAAAAAACAATTTAACCACTGGATCTTACTGATGCCAGAAAAGAAGAGCTGCCTTTCCTTTACAAAAAGCAATTTAACCACTGCTAATAACTAACATAAGTTAAACAAGGTACTGCTGCCACATAAATAATTCAATTTCATTAAACTTAGCTGACACTTTTTATTCAAAGCGACTCACTTCAGATTCAAATCTGCAACCCCTCTGATCCAAATACTAACCACCAGGCCAGTGACCAGCCGGAGTTGAGCTCCCTCCACTACACTATTTACAATAATACAACACAGTATATTGATCCCTCCAATATCCCTCTATTGGATCACTCCAATATCACTCTATACCTTTCCTTACAAAGGGTAATATAAACACTGCTAACAACTTAACTTACAGTAGCTTCTGTCATCACAACATACACAAATTAATGCATTTCATTACAATTAGTTGGCACTTCGGATTGGATCGGCAACCCACTAAATCCAAAGATTAACTGTTAGGCGACAGCAGCCCATACACACTAAAACCACAGGTAATGTCAACTCACTCGACTACGCCCAGCTGGTCCTTTATCCTGAGCGAGCCGGGCCTGCGGGCATCCAGGGGGTTGGTCTTCTGGCCCTTGGCGCCCCTGCTCCTGCCGTCCACCCAGGCCAGCGCGGCCCCGTGGACACTGGTCAACACCTGCGGCCAGCCCAGAGAGAACTCCTCTGTCACCAGCTGGGTGCCCGGACTGCCATCTCTGAGAGACAGGGAGAGAGAGAGAACAAAATTGCTGTGTGTAGTGTAGTGTAGTGTAGTGTGTGTGTGTGTGTGTGTGTGTGTGTGTGTGTGTGTGTGTGTGTGTGTGTGTGTGTGTGTGTGTGTGTGTGTGTGTGTGTGTGTGTGTGTGTGTGTGTGTGTGTGTGTGTGCGCGTGCGCACGCTTGTAAGGTGTAAGGTTCTTTATTGAGCTCCTTGTTCTTATGTTCTTTATACTTTTATGTTACTTATAAGAGAAAAAAGGGGGGGGTGAAAGAGATAAAGAGAGACAGAGACAGAGACAGAGAGAGAAATAACTATCACTCAATAATTCAAATTGTCATACTGGAATTGAGTCGTGTGAATGATGGAATTATAATTAAGATAAATATACTGCAATTAGAATTAATAGAACTAATATAACAGAGAATTAACACAATCAATCTTCAAAAGATGTGAAAGGCTGTCAGAGAAATTAATATGTGGAGGAAAATTCGAATTATCATTTATAGCAAGGTGGTCAGTCTTGTGGAATAAGCCCTACCAGAGTGATGTGAAGTAATAGGTGTCTTGAATAACTTTGAATAGACTTGTTCCACCAGAATGACCTCTCACTGAATATCCTCCTCCTCATTATACTGCTACTTTTGAACAGAAAATTGTTATAGAAGAAGGAGCTTTTATATTTTAACTATTTTATAGCAACAATCTAAGAAACAGCTTGATTAACAGCTTGTTCCTGCTTAGGGGCCGTTCAATACATACCCGAGTATTTTGATAAACGAAGACCTTTCGTTTCATTTGTGCCTTTCATTTATACTCAAACTGAGGTTTTTTCCTCTGAAAGCGAATCTTCCTAAAAACTTTAAAAAGCGATGGCGTGTACGAAGATGTTTTGGTAAATGTAAGGAAGAAAAATGTTTATCAACATTTATCAAAATACCCGGGTACAAATGGTGCCTTATTGGGCATGCAAGCCCAAATGGGGCTTAGGCGCGCTGCGCCACAGCGCCCCCAAGGTGCCTTATTGTTGATATTCCATCTCAGGCTCTTTGCACTGCATAAGAAAGAAAACCAAACCTGTCACAATTAACAGCCGCACAATCATTATCATTTATCAGCAGTCTGTCTATCATTTATCAGCAGTGAGAGTGCCCCATTCAATCAATGGGACATCTCAGCAAAAGTGAGATATTACATGCTAGATGTGCTAAAATGTTGGAAAGTTAACAGAGAAAACTTAACCTCTTCCAAAAAGTTTCAAAAAGTTTCTGTCAATTTAAATACAGATAATTAACACCTGAAGGAAAACCAATCCAAAGACAAACATCCAGGTAGTGCACCTGACACAGGCAGGAAAATCAAATCTTCAATCTCAGATGTACTAAAATTCCTGCAGTGTCTATAGGCCATACAGCAATGTAGAGCTTACATTGACCCAATGCCAAACCTGGTCTAATGACTGGGCCTGGCTCTCCTCCCCTGCTTGCCTACCAAATGGACCTCAACAGATGGACCAACAGAACAAATAGCAGTACCAAGACTCATTGCAGCTGTTGTATCGCTGTGAGTTACTGAGCTTTATATGTCCCTGACGCACTTGAATTCATCAGGAAAACAGAGTGCCATGTGGTGTTGCAGCAGTATGCATGCGGTGCACACAGGGTAAGAGAGGAGATGTTGGCTTACACAATGATCAAGAGAGGAAGTAGGTCTGTCTCGTAGCCCCGGGGCAGAGCCAGCTTGACGTGAAGATCTTTGGAAAATAAATAAAGAAAGAAAGAGAGAAAATAAGAAAGACAGAAAAAAGTCAGATGAGGTATTGCACTAAAGCACAGAAAGAAAGACAAGAAATAAAGTGAGGCGAGGTGATGGGATGAAATTAAACAGAGAGGTGGTGTCGTTGTCATTAAATGAGCGTGGGGAACAGTGGAGGAGGGAAGGGTAGAGGAGTAAAAAAGAAGGGTGCGACGGGAGGATGTAAAGGAGGAAGAGAGAAGGAAACGGTGGAAGAAGGAGGCAACTGACGGGAGAGTTGTTGTGAGGAGAGGAGAGAGAGGAGAGGAGAGGAGAGGAGAAAAGAGGAGAAAGGGGAGAGGAGAGAAGAAAAGAGGATAGGAGAGGAGAGGAGTGGAGAAGAGAAGAGAAGAGAGGAGAGGACAGGAGAGGAGAAAAGAGGAGAAGTGAGGAGAGGAGATTAGAGAAGAGGAGAGGAGAAGAGATTAGAGGAGAGGAGGGGAGAGGAGAGGAGAGGAAAGGATAAAAGAGGATAGGAGAGGAGAGGATAGGAGAGGATAGGAGAGGAGAGGAGAGGAGAGGAGAGGAGAGGAGAAGAGATTGGAGAAGAGAAGAGAAGAGAAGAGAAGAGAAGAGAAGAGAAGAGAAGAGAAGAGAAGAGAAGAGAAGAGAAGAGAAGAGAAGAGAAGAGAAGAGAAGAGAAGAGAGGAGAGGAGAGGAGAGGAGGGATGCTGATTGAGACCACAGGCACACACTAGTGGTTTAGGAGGCTCATCAGCATTGCAGTCTCCACAGTCTCCAAAGGGGCTGTTAACCAGGGCTAAATGAGCTCCCCTGAGCCCCACCACTACACTACACATCCCTGCTGTGCACCATGGGTACACATGCACGAGCACAAGGAAACACACAAACACACCTAGAAACACACAGCAACACACACACACATGTGCATGTGCACCGCAAGTTTTAACACAAACAACACCTAGATGTATACATCCACACACGCACGCACACACACACGCACGTGCATGCACACACACACACACATACATACACACACATGCACAGACACACACGTAAGCAAACCACCTGCACTTAAAACACTTGCACGAGCGCATGCACACACACACACACACACATATTCACACACACACACACACACACACAATCATGTGCATTCAATCCCACACTTGAGTAAAATACCTACACCTCAGCACACCGACCCACAAATCATCACACGCACACGCACACCTTCACACTACTACACAAACCGTGAAAACCACACATGCAGACATTGACAAATTACACACATTGTCAGAGTCAAAGATGCATACAGATCAGAGAGGGACACTATGCGATACTAAATGCTCTACTGACTAATCAATATTTCCTTAGTATATTTGCACACACACAGTCCCTGTACGCTCACACGCACTCACACATGCACAAGCACGCACACACACACAATCACTGTACACACACATGCACATCCCCAACCATGTAAGGCAGTAAGGGCACACAAGTCTCTCTCTCTCTCACACACACACACACACACACGTAAGCGTCACATACTCACGTGTTGTGTACAAACACACACACACACACACACACACACACACACACACACACACACACACACACACACACACACACACACACACACACACACACGTGTTGGCCACTACATGAGCGTCACATGCACACATGTTGCGCACACACACACACACACACACACACACACACACACACACACACACACACACACACACACACACACACACACACACACACACACACACACACACACACACACACACATTGTGACATCTCTACGTGACCCTGCGACCAAGTGAGGAGGTGGGGATCCGAACTCCTGCTCCCTGTGGAGCTCATTAGCAACTTGAAGCAACTACAACAATCAATACTTAGACACTTGTTAAATTTGGCTTGATTTCTTTCCCCGAGAAGGTAATAAAGCTTTCCCCTCAATTAGGCTCACGTCTCCCAAGGAAACTGTTGGAACAAGGGGGAAGGAAATTACCACAGAGTTTTTTCCAGATTCCTCTGTTCGATTTCTCTTGCAGAAATGTTTAAGGTAGGTAAATTATTTTACTAAGGAATTGACTGGGAGTACATGTAAATCCTGAAATGAATGTCTTAAAAAAAATCTAGCACTGACTTTTCAATTAGTCAGCCGTTTTAATAAAGTATTACTACTCAGTGTTGGAGCTATACTATTCTTTTTAAGTAATGTTAAAGTTAATGGTTAATTTGTTTATTGTTTTGAGAACATTACAGTATGATTAGTTATTAGTATTTTAGTAATGTGGTAATTTTAATAATAAATGATAATTCTACTTGTTTAGTTATTTGCTTTGCTTTATAGCTTTAGTCATTTTTCTTTGATTTATTTACCGATATATCATTTGAACACTTGGGGGCGATAGTGGGCACAGGTACACCTGTATATAGGTAGGAAGTAGGTGGTGATCTGTGTAGGCACCTGGGTGATGGGCATATGGTTTTTTACCAGAGCGAGAGATGCCATGTGTTTGCTCAACTGGAATAAAATAAACCACCATCAACTCAAGAACTTTGCCTGGAAATTGGACTTTGTCTTGCCTGCGTACATTACCTGCCCATGGTGCCTGAAGTGTTCCGTTTGATTTAAGTTTAATTTGATTTTGTTTGACAAACGGCCACTACACAAGTAAAAAACCTACCCAACTAAGAACTGGCTCAAGGAAAAGTCTGCGCCTATGGATTAATGAAAACTTTCCTTGGATCTGGATCTCGGACATTATTGGAATATCCGATGGAAAAAGGATTTGTGAGTTCATCTTTCATGGATTGTTTGTTGGCGTGAGGGAGGAAGGCCTTGCCCAGAACAAAGAACTCGTGGTATGTGCACTGCTGAAGAGTTAAAAGCCGTATAGGAAAACGGTGAAGATGATTTCATTGAAAAGTTGTTTGAACTTTTAAAAAGTTAAAACTGGCTGCCTTGACTGCTGCGCGCTTTGTATTTACGCGCCCGGCCACCTTCATTCATAAAAAGGCATGATAAGAAGCCTGTGCATTCACAACCTGTGTCGGTGAAGAGGACTTGCTTGTTTTATAAGAACATTGCTTACGATAAAATTCGGAACTTTCTGCTCGTCACCATTGCCGCATTCAGATTCAGAACTTTATTCAAAATTATAAGTTTGTAGCAAAATGTCCGACGCAGAAGCGAAATCCGGATTGGAAAGGCCTGAATCAAAACGGTCGATTAAATTAACACCTAAAGGAATATGCTTTTACATACAGACTTGTCAAGAAAATCGATCAGCAAAAATTAAGCAATCTAAAAGGTTTATGGATAAAATTAATTGAGTTAATACTAATTGAGTCAGGTGGAAAATCAGATGCTGTGAACGCGCAGCTTGCCTTGTTCATTCAGTGTTACGAGGAGGCGCTTAAAGTACACGAGACATTCATGGAATTGCCTCTACCAGAGAATGACCAAACGCTTAACAGCAACATCAAAAACTTTGAGGATAAAATCACATCATGTCGAGCATTTACTGAGGAGATAAAGGAGTGGCTGTCTAAAAGTGGCAAACCATACTCGCAGCCAAAAGAGCCTCATGACACAGACTGTCTTGATGATGGGATAAATCCCGAAGACAGCATTTCAAATGTGTTGAGTGTAAAATCTAGTACTGCAAAATCACGCGCAACAGGCGCATCAACTTCTTCATCCAAGGCGCGCGCAAAGGCGGAATCCGAGAGAATGGCTCTTTTGAAACGCTCTGAGCTGCTGAAAAAGAAACATGAAATTGAAGTGCAAGAGGAAAGGTTACGACGAGAAACAGAAAAATTACGCAGGGAAAAGGAACAATTGGAGCTGGAAACAGACTTGGCAGCAAATACAGCAAAGCTTGAGGTATTAGAAAGTAAAACGTCTCAGTGTGGTTCAAAACGATCAGATGGAATGAACTCTTATTTGAAAAAGAGTAAAGCCCAAAACTCCACCGGACTAAATCCCCAAGCCAGCGACTTTGTTCCTCATGCAAATATTCTTGCCTTCCCTGCTGCACCAGTAGTCAGACCAAAGCAAAGACCTGCTGCGCAAATGAATGTAATGCCTCCACAAGTAAGACGCACTGCTCTCCTCGGACATCAAACAGGAAACAATTTAAATTCCCAAACTCAAACTGGAAATAACAAAATTGATGTGGTGAACATTATGCAAAAACAAAATGAAATCACTGCATTGTTAGTTCAGCAGAGTGTATCATCAACTCTGCCTGCACGAAATCTCCCTGTCTTTGATGGAGATCCTCTCCAATATCAGTCATTTATTAGGGCCTTTGAAAATGGAGTGGAAATGAAGACGGATAATGCGATTGACTCTTTGCGCTTCCTTGAACAGTACACCAGGGGGCTTCCAAGGGACCTCGTGCAGAGTTGCCAACATCTTCCCCCAGATCAAGGCTATCAAAGAGCCAAAAGTCTTCTTGCACAGCACTTTGGAGATGAACACAAAATTGCATCTGCTTACATGGAGAAAATAATGAACTGGACTCCAGTAAAACGTGAGGATGTGAAAGGATTGCAAGCACTGTCTTTATTTCTCAGAGGATGTTCGAACATGATGGAACAAGTGATGTACTTGAGTGAATTGGACATACCGTCTAACATGCGGAGCATTATCCTGAAACTTCCCTACAATTTAAGAGAGAAATGGAGGAATGTTGCATGTGATCTGTTGGAAAAAAGAGGATATAGAGCCATGTTTAATGATCTTGTGAATTTTATTGAGAAGCAAGTCAAAATAGCATTAGATCCAGTTTTTGGAAATATTCAAGATCCTTACCCCTCTTCTCACACCAAAGCATCCAGCCGCAGTCCGCTTAGTGAGAGAAAGGAAAGCAGTTTTGCCACAAATGTAACTCCTGTCAGCCAAGACTCTATGGCGCAGCCTTCAGGACATGCAATGAATAACACCAACTCCTTTCATTGCTGCCTTTTTTGCCTGCAGAACAACCACACATTGAATCAGTGCTCAGAGTTTAAAGCCAAAGAACACAGTGACAAAATAAACTTCATCAAGAACAAGGGCATTTGTTTCGGTTGCCTCAGAATAGGCCATATAAGCAAAAACTGTCGGAGACGTTTGAATTGCCATGTATGTCACAAGAAACACCCCGGAGTCCTTCACATAGAAAAACAGAATACAGGTACATCTGTCAACCCTTCAACTGATTCAAATGTGCCCTCTCAGACATGTAGCCATATCGGGGCCGGAGTAGAACACTCCACCTTTTCCATTGTTGCTGTGAAAGTCAGAAGCAAACTGACCAACAAGACCACAGAGACATATGCGTTCCTTGATCCTGGCAGTTCTGGAACGTTCTGCACAGAAAACATGGCAAGAAAGCTGAAGCTGCGAGGTGAGAAGACAAACATTCTTCTAAAAACTATGGGCCAACAGAAAGTTGTCGATGCTCACATACTGTCAGGGCTGGAGGTGTCTGGCATGGATGCTGAAGATTTTATAGAGCTTCCTGATGTTTTAACTCAAAAGTGTATGCCTGTGTCTACACTTAACATTCCCAGACAAGCTGACATTGCTCCATGGCCTTATCTTAAAGATGTAAAACTTCATGACATTCATGCAGATGTTGAACTGTTGATAGGAACTGATGCATCTAAAATCTTGGAGCCTTGGCAGGTGATAAACAGCCAGAATGACGGCCCATACGCCACCCGAACTCGGGTTGGTTGGTTAGTCTATAATGGTGGCAGCTGCAGAAGCAAACGTGACTATTCTTCTGTAGCAGCAAATTACATCTCTGTTGAACACCTGCAAGGAATTCCTGTAAAACAGCATCACCATCACCTCACCGAAAGAGCATCAGAGGAGCAGATTGAAATGTCAGGAGTAGACCTCAAGCTGCAAAATGAGCTACAACCCAAATTGGAAAGAATTGCAGTCGTCAGAGAGCCAACTGATGTCGATCAGGACAAGTGGCATGTATTGGATGATGGCCTTCAGTTGATTCCTGCTGCTGACCCGGAGATCAAGAGAGACCAGACTCAACAGAGGAAAGCTCCTAGAACAAGACTTGCCTTACTTCTAGACTCGCCTGCTGAGAGGGTGTTGCCAGATGAAGCTCCATTCACTCAGAGACAGAAGTGGACAGAAAGAAGAAACCTTGTACCTGGAGACATTGTTCTTGTGGCACATGCTACAGCACCGAGAGGAGGCTGGATGATGGGGAGAGTCCTGGAAGTGAGATCAGATGCGATGGGCCATGCACGCTCCGTGCGCTTCAAAATGAAGACCAGTGTCCTGGAGAGGCCTGTGACGAAGCTGTGCCTGCTGCTGGAGGCTGGAGTGGACTGACTTGGCCATTTGGTCTCTCTCTCTCTCTCTCTCTCTCTCTCTCTCTCTCTCTCTCTCTCTCTCTCTGATTAACATCTCTTTTCTTTGTAGGTGCAGCAAGAAGACATTTGTGCTTGATGTAGTTAGTTAGTGCTTATTGTATAGCTCCTCTTTTCATAATTCAGTAATTGTGATAATGCCCAATTAGGGGCCGGAATGTTGGAGCTATACTATTCTTTTTAAGTAATGTTAAAGTTAATGGTTAATTTGTTTATTGTTTTGAGAACATTACAGTATGATTAGTTATTAGTATTTTAGTAATGTGGTAATTTTAATAATAAATGATCATTCTAGTTACTTGTTTAGTTAATTGCTTTGCTTTATAGCTTTAATCATTTTCTTTTATTTATTTACCGATATATAATTTGAACACTTGGGAGCGATAGTGGGCACAGGTACACCTGTATATAGGTAGGAAGTAGGTGGTGATCTTTGTAGGCACCTGGGTGATGGGCATATGGTTTTTTACCAGAGCGAGAGATGCCATGTGTTTGCTCAACTGGAATAAAATAAACCACCATCAACTCAAGAACTTTGCCTGGAAATTGGACTTTGTCTTGCCTGCGTACATTACCTGCCCATGGTGCCTGAAGTGTTCCGTTTGATTTAAGTTTAATTTGATTTTGTTTGACAAACGGCCACTACTACTCAGTATAACATACATTTTGCAGTGAACTGACTTTGCGTGAAGTTGGCCTTTTCTAGCTTGAATCCACTTGGTGCCATGTGACCTAATAGTTTGATGTAATAAGTCAAACCACTCAAATATACAGGGGTTGGACAATGAAACTAAAACACCTGACATTTTAGTATGGGAAGTTTACGGGCCAAAGTGGACCAGCCTGGTGACGAATCTTCATTAATTGCACATTGCACCAGTAAGAACAGAGTGTGAAGGTTCAATTAGGAGGGCAAGAATTGCTCAAAACATCGCAATGCACACAACATTATGGGTGACATATCAGAGTTCAAAAGAACAAGATACTGAATATCTTGATGGCGCATCTATGACCAAGACAGCAAGTCCTTGTAATGTATCAAGTGGCACGAACCATATCCAACAGGATTAACTGTGGACGCAAGTGAAAGCTGTCTGAAAGGGATGTTCGTATTTTTTTTTTAAAACATGAAACTACAGCTGCCCAAATCACGGCAGAATTAAATGTTCACCTCCACTCTCCTGTCTACTCTCATAACTGTCCATCGGGAGCTCCACAGGGTCGATACACACGGCGGGGCTGCTATAGCCAAACCTGTCAAAAACCAGGTGTTTCAGGTTCATTGTCTAACCCATGTACGTCCCAGAGATACCCGTCCCAGAGTCTGGTATACATCTCTCTCTCTCTCTCTCTCTCTCTCTCTCTCTCTCTCTCTCTCTCTCTCTCTCCTCTCTCTCTCCTCTCTCTCTCCTCTCTCTCTCTCTCTCTCTCTCTCTCTCTCTCTCTCTCTCTCTCTCTCTCTCTCTCTTTCTCTCACACACACACACACACACACACACAGCACCTGATTCACAACACAGCAAATACTGTATATGTGAATTATGTCCCCTCTCTGACATGAGAGAGCTGTGTTCCTACCGTAGCTGTCAGACGAGAGGGTCTGGTACAGCGTTTCGGGAAGGCGTTTGGCTCCCAGAGCAATAGCCAGTGGTGCGTTATCCTCCAGAACAGTGTATCCTACAGGATCACACACACACACACACACACACACACACACACACACACACACACACACACACACACACACACACACACACACACACACACACACACACACACACACACACACAAACCAAACATCAGCAAGTGTGTACCTCAACAGCCACACCGTATCTCAAGTCATAAACACACATCTTGATTGTACACTTGACCTTCTGATACAATTTTCGCCTTAAGTTTTAGAAATCAGCCAGACGTGTAGATAGTTTTTAAAAAATATATATAAACACATTGTTGTGAGGAGGGGCAAGACATTCGTAGCCAACCACGAGGGCAATTTCTTTGACCGACAGCGGTTTCCAACAATCAGAGGTCGAGTTATGCGCAGCTAGTTTCGCGCAGTCAGGAGAAAACAACGATTTAGAACCCATGTATACAGCTCCCAGAAGTAAACGGAAGCACGTTTACCCATTTATTAATGTGCACAACCGCTATGACTGAGCACCTTTAAATAGTAGTAAATGAAGCGCCCCTGGCCAGGCTACGAAAATATTGTTTTTCACCCTGAGCTTTTAGGAACAGCCCACAAGCTCAGTGCCTACTAATTCACCTCTAAATGTTCTATGTGTTTATTTATTGGCTTAATAAAGGGAAGCGGCCTCTAAACAAGTTTAATTACGCTGAAATAGTTTTCCCTCCACAGTTTGACCACTTCGAAAGGGTCACAAATATACACAGCAGCTCCCTGGAGTGCTTGTGAAACTCTCTGAGCATTTGTTAATGGGGTTTGTGCAGAAAAGTTCAGTGTCAGGAAGCCCCAGGTTGTTGCTATTGTTGGGTGTGGATCATTAGTCTGTGTCTGTGCCCTTTATTTTGCAGTGCTAAAATCAACACCCAGAGTGCAGGAACAACACCATGTGAGTTCAAATGGACACTCAATGTGTACACTCAATGTGCCAAAGTGTATTGCGTAGGGCCAAGTCTGTATGCAATGTGTGACCAGAAGCCTGAGGTAAATCTTGTCTGGTTGTAAAGAAGAGTAGGCAGAGCGCTGCTAGCATCCTCAAAAACAACTGGTGCTCTTGGAGGGCGCAAAGTTCAACAAAAAAGGAGGAAAGAAATCCTTGATCCAGGCACTTCAGTTGGTTTAGAAAGTCCAAAACAATCTTTATTTAGTGGGCTAATACATTAAAATTCGGCAACGCGTATCGACCATACAGCCTTAATCACCCTGATGAAGGCTTTCCCACTAAATAAAGATTGTTTTGGACTTTTGAAACCAACTGAAGTGCCTGGATCAAGGATTTCTTTCCTCTTTTCTTGTCTGGATGTACTTCGGGGCCCTTCACTTCCTCAGAATATCCCCTGTCATCTGCTCATAATGGAAGCATATTTTTAGATCAGAGGAGACTTAAGTGTGTCTGTCCGTCCAGTGTTTTTTTTAGAAACATCTTGATCTAACATTGGCTCATCTTCAATCATTTAACGTGAAATCATTTGCGATATAAATATCAGTGTATAGTGGGGCTCAGTCATTTTGGGGGAGCAATGCGTATGTGTTGCGTGTCTTCAAACACTTACTGGTGGGGTCACTTATGCTATGAAGGGTCACCTTCGGCACTCCTGGACCTGCGATGGAATGGATGGGTGGAGGGAGAGAGGGAGGGAGGGAGGGAGGGAAGGAGTACAAGTTCAACATCAGAGAGAGAGAGACAAAATGCCTTCATGCATTTTTCATTATGCTTACGTAATAGTTGGGGAACACTACAGATCCTTAAAAACCTTGACTTACCTAAGCAGTGGAGGATGAAAGATGTGAGGTTAGGACTGAACAGCACGCGGAAGAAGCTACAGTCGTCCACCAGGCCACACGTCAGGCACTGCCGTAGGAAAACACCCCCTAATTCAGCACTGTGCAAGACAAACACTGACAAGGTCAACGGATCAACGCTATTAATCTCACATATACACATTGATTAAGAGTATATACCCACTTAAAATGAATGGAGAGTGGGTGAGGAGGAGGAGGGGGGGGGGAGGGGGAAGGAGGGAACACTATAATTCTCTGGCGGGTTAAATAATGGACTGGATCTGATGCCGAGAAAGCCATTGTTCAAACGCCGGTGCTGCCCTTTCTTTGCATAATGACTTTGACCTACAAATAAGCACCCCCACTCCCATCATTATGGAATGGCCAGGAGCGCGCACGTAGCCTACACAACACCAGCACCAATGCAGCTTATCCCCATTTTTAAAACCCACTCTCTCTCCCCACACTCCCCGGCATCATAACCCATCCACTCCGTTCCTGGAGCCATGCAATAAAAAGCGGTAGTGAAAGTGAAAGGCCCCAGCCAGTGACAGAATGTAAAGCCGACGACACATAAATCAACGTGGGCTATAGATGGCTTCGCAACACCCCTACCTCCACCCACCCCACTCCACAGCCCCACCTCCACCATCATCCGTCCCGAACCCGGCCTTCCTTCATTCGGACGTGAAGCTGGCTGCCATAAATGAATTGGATGTAGGCTGAAAGCAGAGGTTTCGACATGGAACGGAGAAAAAAAATCCCCTCTGTTCAGCCATAGTGCCCCTACCGAGCTGGCTCCCAATATGAAATGAAAAAGCCAATGGTCGTTTTCACCCCAATTCAATTAAACACAAATCAAGCGCATCTAATGGATTTGAATGTTTTTGAATGTTATTCCGAGAAGCTGTGTGCGCACGTGTGTGAAGTCATCTTCTGAAAACGAGAGGGACGGAATATTTGTTCCCTCAGAAATAATACCCTAATAGATGAAGTTAAGTCCCGGATTAGTCTGGATATCACAACAACCTGAGAGAGGCAGGGAGAGAGAGGCAGGTAGGCAGACAGGCAGGAAGGCAGGCAAGCGCATAATGAAAGCAGAAAATGAGTCTGCATGCAAACACTGTCAAGAACATTCTGATGCAAATGCGCTGCAGAATTGGAACAGAGGATGAGTTGCGCTGGTCGGTTGGGTAAGCGGGCGGGCAGGCGGATGGGCGGACGGATGGACGGCAGGGCTTCATGCAGTGAGTGTGTGTTCAATTATGGATGAGGAGGGGGGGTGCTACGGCAGGCAGAAGGCTTACCTGTACAAGTGTCTGCTCTGCCTAGATTCCTCCGTGCTCAGGAAGTAACTACACACACAGACAAGGGGAAACAAATATGGTCTCAACCCTAAAACAAGAAGGTTACAGCACACAAAACACAAGGGCAAACAAACATGGTCCCAAAAAGGAGGTACAGTAACTACACACAGACAAGGGTAAACAAGCATGCTAGTCTCAACCCCTAACAAGTAACTCCATCGATATTGGGGGAAAACAAATATGAGGTGCATTCCAATATGCTGACTCCACATATTGGAATCCGCCCATGGTATCAACCCCTAGACAACCACTGTGTTGACATGATTGGGTCTAGTTCATCATTGCTGGAACATCCCCCATATGCACACACGTGTGCCACTTGTACAGGTGACATTTCAATCAAGAGCAAACTGATATCCTACTTTGTTAATGCTACACTCGGCATCCCATTGGGAATATACTGTATAGGACAGTCATTTGTTTACAACATAAACACAGGGCATTTTCATTCATAAGGGTCAATGGGTTTTAGTAGTAAAACATGTCAGGGTAGTGCATCCACAACTAATGCCACTTTTGTATGGATTAAATGGTGTTGTTTGTTTGTTCTTAGTGGATTATCTAAGAAGCATATTCATTGAATTAATTACCAATTACTAATTCATTTACGGGCATCAAGTGTGGTTGTACCATCTGATGTCTGTGTCCAAATAAAACCCACTCATTGACCCATATACATATAAAAGACCAAAACCTTCAGAGAGCAACTGTCCTTTCATGTGCTGTACTTTCTCCACCATCACTAAAGCAGATGAGATATTGAAGTAGCTTATTTTATGGTTGGGTTATAGATTATAGCCCTTGGCTATAGGGCAAAGCAAATTCACTTAAGTCACGCAAGTGTCACTAAAATAATTTTGGAAACCATTTTAACATTAAAAAAAATGATCAGACGGTACTGTTTCTGGTGCACAGATATATGACTTTTACTCTTAAGCCACAGGACGACACTGAACTCATCGTCACATTTATAAAACCGCAAATGAGACTACACTTTGGCTTTTGCCTCCTAGCATGGAAGTAGTCACCGGGGGGCAATTTGTGGTCATTAAGGGACACACATGGCCCCTGACAATACTCCAATAGATTGCTCCAGTCAAACAATAATTGGCTGGCTTCCCACATCATTACGCCATAGGCAGCAGCCTGTACTGCAAACACAGATCCGAGTGGGTCTGTAGATTCACAATGATGAAACAAAATCTGGCTCTGCCATCTGTTTTATCTCAGCAGAAGTCAAGATTGATCGGACTGCTCAGGCTTCGACCTGTGTAGTTTTTGTTAGGCCTATGCCTATACGTACTGCATCCGCAGGTTTGTGATCATGGCTAAACAGCAACACAACCTGACATGGTCTCCTGCAATTTCACTCCATCTTCTTCTGTTTGGTCCTGCCATCTGTTTTATCTTGGCAGAAGTCAAGATTGATCTGACTACAGGCTATATGTTCACAGACTTCAACTGTGTTAGGTTTTTTTTCTCTTTTTTAAAAGCCTGTGTCCACTGCAGCCTCAGGTTCGTGATCAGAGCCAAACAGAAATAGAACCTGACGTGGTCCTCTGCCATTCCAACACATCCACCCCAAGGTTCCTCACGTTGTACATTCTGATGTTGTTTTGTGCTTCCACAGAAAATGGCTCTCTGAATTATCCTTTGTCTCAAACCAGTCTTTTAGTTATTCATGGCGGCCCTTTTAAAGTGTTTTCTAACTGCTGCTGTTTCTGCACCGTTCTAAAAAGTCCAGAGGAAGAGGCTGTTGTTGTGCATAGGTGTCCGGATAAATCCGCTCTAACAGCCAAGCTTGTAGGACAATTATGCCACCATTAAAATCATTGGGATCTGATTTTCGCCCCCATTTGGATGGTAAATGTCAACATTAACGGAAGCTGGGATTCTCATCACCATGTTTTTGTTTTTTTTACACTACACTCTGCACTGCTCCCATATGATCGCCTGCGTAGATCATCGCAGGAAAAGGCATCGGGTTTATTGATGTTTTTTAATAAAGTGCTCAGGGAATTTATATTGGAAGAAGGCACTGGCAGCAGTTTTTTTGTGTGCGTGTGTGTGTGTTTTGTTTTTTTGCTGAGGAAACAGCATCCCTTCCACATGGTGTCAGAACGGCTAGGAGACCATCTGGTGTGTGCACGCCATTGAGCCAGAGTCCTTAGCAGCAGAGACTCGCATCCTGCTGTCTGCCATCAGTGTGGTGCCAACACAACAGTGTCACCGCCCGGTCTGACCGGCGCCCGCTACCTTCCCAAGTTTCTGGAAAAGTTTCTGAAAAGTCACCGCTGTGATAACATATGCTGGTGCGACTTTGGGAACCTTCATCAGTACATAAATGTCCCTCGTCACAACTTTGATACAGGGTGTGACTGTGAACCAGGGTCATGTTAAAAGATGGGCTTGTTCTGGGACTGTCAGGTGCTACCAAATGAGTAAGCTCATTTTCTACAAACGTGTCTACCGCAGTAATTTCAAAGGCCTAGTCAATTTGCAGTACTCACAATGTTATTATCTCATTGCATGCGATGCAATTAGCAACTACAGTAGCACAATTATTGTCCATCACTGCTGATCTTAAATTCACATTACACTTCCGGATTTAATTAAACGTCTCTTCGCTTTCCAATAAAATGCAGCGACTAAGTTTTTTTTTTTCCCCCGGCCCATTTTCGCTCAGCTCCAAGCCATGTAGTCGGGGCCTCTCTTGATAGGTACATAAAGCAAGGGCACGGTGACAAATGACTCGGAAGGCAATTTAGCACAGGATCCTTTTAAGATGGCAAAATCGCGGCGGCATTCTGATTTAAAACGCCTCTGAAGGTCCTCATACATTTTCCCGGCTTCCTCGTCCAGCGCGCAGAGCGAGGTGACATCCCAGTTGCCCGATGTCAAGAAGCGCGGGGACACAGATGAAAGGGCAGGCTGCAGGGGAGGAAGAAATATGAAAAGAGAGGGGGGGAAAAAAGAAAGGGAGAGACAGGGACAGAAAAAAGAAGGAGGGAGAGAGAGTGAAAAGAGTAAGGAGAGAGAGAGAGAAAAGTGAGGGGAGAGAGACAGAGTGAATAAAATGAGACGCCATCATAAATTACAGGGCCAGAGGAAAGAGAAAGATGTGTGAGCAGAAATTAAATGAAAAGGGAAGAAGAATAGACCAGATGGAACAGGCAGAGGTGGATAATATATGCAGCTCCAGTTCAGAAGTCAGATTAGTTTTTTCTTTTCTTTTTTCCATTTTCATTTAATGCTGTGTTACAACGGCATGAGTAGCCGACAAAATATGATTCCAATTATTAATGATAATCCAAAATCAATCATTTTTGTATTACGTGCCATGTCTTTTTCCAACTGCTGTCTTATACACCCAACTGTGATGATACCACATTACAAATGCAGACTGGCTGTGTGTCGCGAATTAAGACATTAATCAAAAAAATAAATAATGATAGCCGCTGTAAATTAAAATGTCATTACAAGAGAGTATCTCATAAAATACACTGGTCAGCTCACCACCTTCATTATTTGTACCAAGGCATTACTCATAAGCATATCTCTGACATACATGCACATGTTAAGCGCTATTAATCAATTACGAAGCTCATACACATGCAATGACAACAAACAGGATTAGATTCATGTTGCTCATACACACATGGTAATAATAAAAAGGCATTGAGCATGTTACTCACTCACAGACACACACACACACACACACACACACACACACACACACACACACACACACACACACACACACACACACACACACACACACACACACACACACACACACACACACACACACACACACACACACGAACAATCAATACTAAGTACACTTGTCACATTGGGCACATTATTCATACATATTGTAGGGGTAATCCCACATGTATTGGACGTGAGGAATATTCTTCCTCACGCAAGGGCACCAAAATATGTAGGTAAACTACATTTATGGGTACGGGGACTATGTGTAAGGGAGTACAGTAATGTAATTATAATTACATTAACAAGTATACAATTCTTATACAGTTCCAAATATGTAATGTGTTATTACTATATGTGAGGAATAAGAGTATAAGAAATGATGCATGAAGAGTGTGTTAAACTCTTCACGTTGGGTATCAATAATGTGTAGGTGTGTACTCATGGAATCGTCAATTGTCTAATTAATGATTGCATAAAACACGGTTCATGACCGTCTCATAAAATCATGACCATTATTGACAAATAATCTGAAGGTTTTGTGTGAATTCTTTTCTGGTTGACTTCGTAGAAATTGTTCAAATAAGACAAACACAGTTCACCACAGTGTACATTTATTGTAAAAGCATCATCCGGTCATAACACTGATACAGCCAATGTGACTTGCAGGGCATAAGAACTTTAGGTAAAATATACAATATATACACGGGGTATGAGAGGATGCGCTATGTGTGTGTGTGTGTGTGTATGTGAGAGAGAGAAAGAGAGAGAGAAAAGGGGGAGGCGCGCGCTCGATGGGCCGCGCGCCTCTGTCACCGCTTGTGCGGAGCGGTGGGAGGAGAGTGAGAGATGTATGTTCTATGAACTATGGCTCAAATGATTCTGCGCAGCGCTGCGCGCAGGACCGAAATATGAGATACGAGGAGGGGCGTTAAGCTTTCGGCTGATGAAGCGGGAACTTATCTTCAAGATAGAATTCAAGCTAATCAGAGAATACTGTCCTTTGTCTAAAGGCGTTACAGTATGTGTGGGGGGAGGGAAAAGGAAGCGCTTGGCGCGCTTTTCCGACAATAGCTTACGTCCTCGATTCGATAACTCTATGGGTTAAAACACGGGTACGTGTATCTCTGTAAGTGGATAATTTACATGTGGGTGCAAGTATGACCTATGGCAATATTGCAACTAATGTAAACTAAGAATAGCGTGTGGCTATCTGTGGTGATGAGAGGGGAGAAAGAGAGAAAGGAAAGAAAGAACAGATAGAACAAAATAACCCAAAATAAAATATATCACACTCTACAAGTGTGGATATTTAAACACAACTCCTCAAAGCTATGTAACAGTTCTAACTGCATATATATGCCCAAACTCAGTGCTTACTGGTTATCCTTGGTAGGAAGAGAGAGAATTCCTTTGATCTCTCGGGCGAAGTGGGTGTGCGCGTCGCTGTGCGCGCGAGTTTCCTTTGTTCTCCAAGCTGCTCGGGTAGGCTACTGTCTGGGGTCCGAGCGATACCACGCGGTTCCGGCGCGAGGCTGTGATATGTCCAAAAAAGTCTTGCTTCGTTGAACGGGGAAAAGGAAAGTGGTATTTCGTTGTGTAGTCCGATTGTCTTTGCGGTGCCGTCCTGCGAAGGTCCAGTGAGAAGGGCGGGTGCACGTAGGTCCGTTCCACGCGTAATAACTATACCGGCTGTCCACTCTCTTGGGGAACAGACAATCAAGCCTCAACCGAATCTTTTTCGACTCCAGGGAGGTTCCTTTGATTTCAGTACTAGTAAAAGATTAACAATTGTCCGTACAAAAGTTATCCTATAGCGCGTGAGTTCCTCGTGTATCCTGACTCACTGCTCTCCTAGCAGTGTCCGCAAAAGTCAAATGCAATACAAACGAAAACCGGTTGAAGGAAGAAATATATCGACCGTAGTGTTAACCTGACCAAGATAACTTACAGTTTCAATAATTTCTAAAATAGACGTCTCTCCAAGGAGACGTGTCCCGGCACGTTTCACATCTTGATGGAGGAAAGTCGGGCGGGGAAGAGGGGTGATAGCATACCTGTACCTGGCTTTATACATACGGGGCGGGGCTGAGCCGCGTATGTAATTTGATCAGGTACAGTATAGAAAATGGTGTCCTCATTTTACAAAATGGTGGCCATTCGTAAAATGAAGGGAAATGAATTAAACTTTGGTGTAATAGTCCCTACAATATGTACTGTATGACAACAAACATTATAACGTAGGCCTACAAAAATATGAACACATTTGTCATTCACACCTGACAATCAACATTAATAAGCAGACCGCACTTGTCACTCATCATGAAGTACACATGTTTGTCATTCACAGACGCACAGACAGGCACGTTCTCCCACTGACCTGTGAGGAGAGGCTTGCGATGTGGCGGAACTCGCCCCGGGCCCCTTGTTTGGCGGGAAGTGTCAGGTAGAACACGGAACCATCTGCTGAGAACAATGGAACCTCCTGTGGAACACACGCACATGCACACACACACACACGCACATGCACACACACATGCACATGCACACACACACACACATTAACACACAAACACACACACACAAACACACACACACACGTACACACAAACGCACACACACGCACGCACACACGCATGCACGCACGCACACAGGCACGCACGCACATACACAGCCATCAACATGAATCGCCCTTAAGGCACAACATCTGTGGGGGCCACAGAGCTGCTTTAATAGACATCATTTTTATGGGAGAACAGCTATGAGTGCCACTGCTGTAAAAGAACCAGACCAGAGGAGGGAAAAAACAATGTACCTGCTGCTGAGTCTGCCAAAAGTCCACAGCCATTTTGTGTTTCTGGGAGGCAATGGGAGGAGACAGAGAGGAACGGAAAGGACATCAGTGAAATCACCCGCACCAGATAACATCACATCATCTGTTCCCAAAGATGAGACTCAACAGAGGTGACAGGAAATGAAAAAAACCTCGCAGCCGAGACAAATGTCAAAATGAAACACTAACAGGCAGGAGAGATATGGACAGAGTCAGAGGGAGAGAGAGGGAGAGAGAGAGAGAGAGAGAGAGAGAGAGAGAGAGAGAGAGAGAGAGAGAGAGAGAGAGAGAGAGAGAGAAACCGACAGGGTGAGAGTCATACAAACAAAGAGCGAGAGAGAGAGAGAGAGAGAGAGAGAGAGAGAGAGAGAGAGAGAGAGAGAGAGAGAGAAAGAGACAGAGATGAATAGGGGAGTGGGGGAGGCAATGCCCAAAAAGGATTTAAAAAGTGCGGGTGACCTTTAAAACTTTGTTGGACAGACACCAGTTTCCAGGGCACAGGGGGAATTATGACTCTCCCTGCCTAAATCCCTTTCAATGACAAAGATATGCTAAAAACAGCTAAGTTAAACAGAGGCTAATGAAAACTGTTAGAGCTCAGTAGCCTCTGGGCGGGATAGAAGGCAAATGAGCAAATATTATTAGCGATGATCAGACAGCCCAACCTGGAGATGACCTTTGACCTCTGTCATTCAGTACTGGGGAGTAACTGAATACCAAGCTACAGTATCCAGAATACAAAGTATGAGTAATTGTATTCCATTACAGTTATCGGTTCAACACTGTGGGTTGTAATCAGAAAAGAGTTGGGCTACATACTAACAGCTTCCATGTAGATATCCTGTTAACATTGATACCATCAATGCTTCAGTCGACTCAGAGGCAGCAATGGGATGGGATGGAATGTAATGGGAGTGGTGCTATCTGACAGGTCCAAAGTAAAGTAAAGTCTGTAAAAGGCATTAACATATCAAGTATTTAGAATACGTTATGTTGACCAACTTAGTGGAATACACCACAAACCACATGTTGTATGTATTCTGTAATCCGTGGTGTAATACATTTTAAACACTGCTGTCATCTCACCTCAGAGCAGGCTCCAGTCGTGGCCTCGCACACAGACAGCACTGACTGATTCTGAACCCTATTGAGCCAGCGCACTGCTAGCTGAGTGCTGCTAATCCAGCTAACCATGGAGATGTAGCTGTCTCTGAAATAAAATACAGACACAGATTAAAAAGAGCATATTAATATAGAGAGGAGAGAAGATACTTGAATTTTTAATATGGGCTTCATTTTTGCGGGTGGAGAAGGGGAAAGAGATCAAATTAAAATGAGACAAGAGAGGCAGTGGTTTATAGAACTGCCATGACAGTGTTTCAAACAGCATTATTTAGATTTAATTAGCTACACAGCACGGCGCACTGCCACGGCGGCAGAAGTAGGTCATCTAACCGCCTCTATGTTGAGATGGGGTGCATCA